>NC_053112.1:4501385-4711385 GCF_010015445.1 Perca fluviatilis | reverse complement strand
CATGAAGCAGAATCACTTCTCACACGGAGACAGGCTGGGCGACAGTTGATCTTAAAACAGGAAGCAACTCACAAGGTTTGACTTTGTTTTCTGCTCCTTTTAACGTGAACTGTAAATGTAATATTAACTAATCTGCTCTTTTTTTCCCTCTCTTTAGTAACTGGGCTCACAGGAGAACTGCATAGACAGAGGCTTTATGATATAAAATCACTTTTATTTCAGCTCCTTCTAACATTTCCTGTGCCATGTTTATTCTTTACGTCTACAGTAAGAAAAGCTGGGTGAAGCAATGTAAACAGGAAACAGCTTTAGTCGGGCTGTGTTAATATATGTGCATATGTGTTCCAGGGTTTCAGACAAAGATAGCCCACATTAAAATAAAAGTAAAGTGTTTACAAAATAATCTGATGTCAATATCGACAACAGCTGTTATCTGAGAAAGGTTGCTGAAGATCATCGGGAAGCCTTGTGTTATAATTAAGACAGAACGGACCCAAACGCAGAGCTCAGCAAAAGTTATTTTATTAGGGAAAAATGGGGAAGTGAATGGGGAAGTGGGAAGACTGGGAGACTGGAACGGGGGACAGAGAGCTCGGGGAGACCAGGGCTGAGGGATCCGCAGGGGAAGCACTGAAGCGCAGGAAGGTGAGAGCTGAAGCAGGCTGGAGCAGGGAACCGCCAGGGAGGGACTGGATGGAGAAGCCAGCTGACTGGAGGCAGAGTGGCGGTGAAGGCAGTGACTGAAACGAGAAGACAGAAAGCGGATTACAAAAGGTGCAGGCAGGAAAACACACAGGATATAACGTTCAGGAGCTTGAGTCACATGTCACCGAGGAGACAGGAGCAACGATCAAGCAAAGATGGTGAGTCAATCCAGGGTTTAAATACTGAGCTTGATTGTAGTTGATGACCAGCAGGTGTGTACGGCGGGAGGAGTGGGGGGGAGGAGGCGAGCAGGTGTGTACGGCGGGAGGAGTGGGGGGGAGGAGGCGAGCAGGTGTGCGCAATCAGCTGGCTGGCACAGGCAGGAAGGGAGGGGGGAACACAGAGACACAACACAAACTGACAGCAAAACATAACAGAGGAAAAGAAAAACAGAGGCCCGTTCCAGAAAGCAGGTTTAGTGAAAACTCTGAGTTGGTTAACCCTGAGATGAGGGAAACTCTGGGTTTTCCGTTCCAGAAAGAGAGGTAACTTCACCTCAGAGTCAGTTACTATGGTAACTTAACCTCAGAGTCAGTTACCTTGGTAACTGAGTCTGTGAACCTAACCTGGTTGGGAGCAGGTTTTCTTCAAGAAACCTCGAGTTTCTCTCAGTCTCCTCCTTCTGAGAGGGAGGAGAAACTCATTTCCTCATTCATTCATTCAGTCTGTATCAGGAGCATTTTAATGCAGTTTGTTATCTGCATGAATAAAAAAAACGTATTGGTTTATGTTAGGCAGATTATAAAACGTTTTTTTCTCAAACATGTCATGTTCTTTTGTCGACGATCCCGTTGATGAAAAAGCTGAATTAATTCACAGAGAGTTTACATCGGTATTGAGTCCCGACTATAGATGTATTTTCATTTCCACATAATCGATTTGAGAGGTATTTTTTATCACAGTCCACCTTATCCATCCTCATATCACTAACATTAGATATGTAGATACCTTATCTGTCCTCATATCACTAACGTTAGATATGTAGATACCTTATCTGTCCTCATATCACTAACATTAGATATGTAGATACCTTATCATCCTCATATCACTAACGTTAGATATGTAGATACCTTATCTGTCCTCATATCACTAACATTAGATATGTAGATACCTTATCATCCTCATATCACTAACATTAGATATGTAGATACCTTATCTGTCCTCATATCACTAACATTAGATATGTAGATACCTTATCATCCTCATATCACTAACATTAGATATGTAGATACCTTATCTGTCCTCATATCACTAACATCAGATATGTAGATACCTTATCTGTCCTCATATCACTAACATTAGATATGTAGATATCTTATCTGTCCTCATATCACTAACATCAGATATGTAGATACCTTATCAGTCCTCATATCACTAACATTAGATATGTAGATACCTTATCTGTCCTCATATCACTAACATCAGATATGTAGATACCTTATCTGTCCTCATATCACTAACATCAGATATGTAGATACCTTATCTGTCCTCATATCACTAACATCAGATATGTAGATACCTTATCTGTCCTCATATCACTAACATCAGATATGTAGATACCTTATCATCCTCATATTCGCAGGATTGCACCTGATTATTTACATGGAGTTTGGTGGAGATATGCTGGCTCTATACACGCTAAAAGTCCTGATTATTTACATGGAGTCTGGTGGAGATATGCTGGCTCTATACACGCTAAAAGTCCTGATTATTTACATGGAGTCTGGTGGGTTGTTCCCATCAGTCACCTAGACAGAAAACATGGGAAAATAGGGTCCAAATTGAAGAAAAACTGAAGTTACGTGGAGACACTTTTGTGTAGTTGGAACTCTCCTCTTGATTTCATCTTCCTCTCCTAACAACAATTTCTCTCACCTACCTTCTCCTTTCCTTAATTCTTACCTCCTTCCTTTTTAATTCTCATTATTTCCTTCATTACCACCTTTATTTACTCCATACCCCCCAGTTTCTTTCTTTAAGGACAATCAAAACAACATTAAATTAAATCCACTGACAGGACCCATCATGTTTGAGGTGAGGAAGAGTGAACAAAGGAAAGCTGTTCATAAAGCCTCTAATCGGGGGGGATTGATTGCACCTGGAGGAGGCTGTTCCTTCCCTTCCAGGAGTGTTTGATTTAACCTGGCTGTCTCAGCTGTTCGGTCAGGTGGCCTCTGTTTGGGGATTTAAACAATGAGAATTAGTTATGTACTTTCATGTTCAGCTCAGTCTGAAGCAGAAAGAAAACAATAGTTCAGACTTACAGCTGAGTTGCCTAACATGTCTGATCAGGAGGAGGAAAACCAGCTGAAAGAAAACAAGAATTTAGACTATAATTAGTAACTATGACACAGTTTACATGACCAATCTGTCTGATCAGAACAACCAGCATACCTGTCTCACATGTTAGACTTGTACTTGATGGTCTGGGCTGATTAGATCAGAAAACGTGACAAAAACAAGCCAATCAGATCTTTCCTATGTCACATGCAGGTTCTTTAGTCTGAGTCTGAGTAGCTCCACCCACGACTTGAGAATTACCAGAGAATGTCTAATAAGAGGAGAACTTCCACTCTCGGGAAAATTCCGGGTTGGTACAATGGGGCTAATAGGGAGTGAGATAGGGAGTGAACAGGCTCTCCATAGACAGGCTCTGGAACTACCTTTGCAAAGGTGAGTCACATTTTTCTCGCCAGCCAATCAGAGCAGACTGGGCTTTTTTTCAGGAGGGGAGCTTAAAGAGACAGGTGCTAAAACAGAGCCTCTCACACATAGGGTGAATAAAGATATATTCAGACAGACAGTATGAGGAAAATAATGGTTTTACAACATTAAAGAATGTAAACATGTTGTAGTAGAAACCCAAACGAGATGCAGGTTAGTTCCCACTGACGGAGTAGAGTGTTGAATAATCTGGGTGTTAACACAAAGCAGAATCACTTCCTGCTTTCTGTCGCCATTAAAGGTAGTCTGGGCAGGAGTACAGAATAAAAAGAGGGAGCGACTCCTGAAGGTTGGACTTTAGTAACTGCTCCTATTACTCTCAACAATAATAACTGGGCTCACAGGAGAACTGGTAGTAAGAATAAAAATAGGCTTAATGATAAAATAACTTCTTATTTAAGCTCCTTGTAAGATTTCCTGTGTGAAATGTATTCTTTACTTCTACAGTGAGAGCAGCTGGAGGAAATATAGTAATGCAGAATGGGAAAAAGGTTCAGCCGGACTAAAGATCCAGAGACATCACAGCGTGGTAAGATAAAGGCTCACTTATATGTATTATTTTATCAGGCTGTGTTGGAGAGCAGGTATAGCATATCTGTGTGTTTTGGTAATCTCTCTCCAAAGTTGCTGGTCTGGTATATGTAGGTGACTTCTCCCTTCAACCAATGTATGAGCAGTCTGTACTCAGACAATCACGCACAAGTTTTATCTGATCCGTCGCACATCCTCCACTATGAGCTCTTACCATCCGGCAGACTGAACCATAAGAAAACAGAGCAGCTTTATTCTGGGCCTGTTGATGCCACTACAATCATACCTGTTAAAAAGTGACAGTTAACACAGTTGTTGTAATAACGTGAATGAAATGTTTAAAAATGCTGCTGCTAAAGAGTCACTGCTTTAACACTTTAAAAGCCCGTACACACCGGGACGAATATCGGCGCGCGTTATTCGCCAGCGTTTTTCAACGCGTTTTTTGTGTTCACACCCAAGCGATTTTTGCTGACGATGAGCCGAGTGAAAATGCTAATTCATTCCGTGACATTAGATGGCGCTTTTTCTTGTATATGTATCTCGCAGGCTTTTCCATTTCTGTTTTACCTCCTCCACTACAGCACACAAACGATGGCGATTTTAAAATGTTTGTTGGAAAAGGTTACAAGCGTATGTACATGAAAGACAATTAAGTGAAATGAAACTCACCATCAAGGCCCATTTGCTCTGCAATACCACTTCATAGCAGTTCTCTTTTGTCAAGATTTTTGTAGTCGCTGTCGCGTTTGTCATAAAGTGCTTTATGTTCCGACACCAACGAGACCAGCAGCTCTACATTCATCTTGCCTTGCATCTTCCTCGTCTTATTTCTTCACGGCAGTGAAACGCTACTTGGCGTATATCTTCTTCGCCATTACATATGTGTGCTCGCCAAGACCGTTTTGTGTTTGAGCGCTCCCAAGTTGTGTTTTACTGTAACTTCAGAAGCTCCAGACACGTGAGCAAAAGCGCCAATCTCATCGGTCGGATAGTTTTTGACGCGGCGCGTCAAAACAAAAAAACGAAGGCGTTTTTTAAAGAATAACGCTTTTATGCATGGCGTTTTTCACGTCGGTGTGCACACTCACATTGGCGCCCTTTGTTTAGTCACGAGGCGTTAAACGTCGGCGAATATCGCGCGCAAAATTCGTCCCGGTGTGAACGGGCCTTAACACTAACCATGCTGCCTTCATTTGAAAAAGTAAAAGGAAATTAATAGATATAAACTAAAAGTAGTCATTTGAAAAACTTATTTTTAAAATAGAAGCTATTTATTTATTAAACAATATTGACTCCTCAGTATTTACATTATTGCCTCATTTATTTATTTTTTTATGTTTTTATTAGGAATGTTTGTATATGTATATGTATGTATGTATTTATTTGTTTATTACTAAATAAAATTGCATTTCATACAACCTGCCAGTAGCTTCTTACAAGAAACTGATTGGTTGAACAGTGTGATGAACAAATGTGATATCGTAATTCTCACTCCAACCCAAACTATTATGGCAACAAGTACGTTCCAATAAAGGCAGAGTAGGGCGGGTCATGACTTGGCCATCCTAAGAGAAAGATGACACACAGTTCAGCGGGGGACACAGGAAATGTTGGCAGACAGAAAGAGGGAAGATACGTGGTACCCATCTTAGATTGTTTGTCCTCTCTCACACCTGAAAGCAACTTGTAAACATCTGAGTAGAGATTAGAAGCAGAAAACTGTCCGTCAGCCTCCCTCACCACCTTATCCTTCAGCTCTAGTAAAGTTCAGCTAACGCATACTAGCATTGGTGTAGCTAAACACAGAGTATAAACACAGCCGTGAATTAGCGTGGAATGTTGAATGGTCGGCATTTAACAGTCACAAGCTCCACCAGCAGTTAGCAGTAGCTAGTTGGATTTTATTTCTACACCAGTCCGTTTAACACAGCCCACCTCCACGGGCCGGCGAGAGCAGCCTGGTAGCTGGATAGTCCCGGTTCCGGTACACTGTTGTTCAGGCATGTTTCCACAACAACAAAAACACAGCAGTCTCTGAACTCACGTTGGGAGTTTTGTTGAAGGAGGATGTAGTCCAGCTTGTTGTTTAATGAGCAGACACTTGCAAGCAGGATGGCTGGGACAGGTGGACAGCTAGTGTTAGCTTTCCACCTAGCCGATGAGGATGTCCCCTAGCCGGCTAGCGGCATTGAGCGACACCGCTGGTCTCCGTGCAGGCGAAGCTCACGTAGTGTGCCGAGTATTGCGTCTGTAATAACGTTTCCTCCATATTCTCCGATCTGTACCGATGTATCCCGGTGGTACACACATCCGGTAGTTTGAATGCAGATAATTGTTGTAAATGTTTTCTGCTGAAAACCGAGAGCCTGTTTAGCGCATTGACATATATATAATGTTTAGCGAAGCTTCAAGATGACAGTCGTTTTCATTCGGAATACCTCGGCCAGACTCGGCAGTCCAACCCCCTGTGGGCGTGTTGAAAACATTTGGAAGTAGATCCTACTACTGGCTGTGGTCCTTGCCTCTGGCCCAAAAATCTTTTTCAAAAAGATTTTTTCCAGGCCCCAAATGCAGAGATCTCTCGTCTCAGGGGGACATGAGGGAGGGAAGCACGGTCATTCAGAAATACTATTGGGATTCTACTGATACAAAGCTGAATGCTAAATCGGTGAAGTATCCCTTTAAGCAGTTCATGAGTTGATGAGTTGTGGTACCTGATTATTTTGTCTATTCTCAACCAGCTGAAACTCAGAGGGGAGCAGGAAGCACAACAGTCACCGCCCAGGATAGAAGTGTCATCATCGCACCTCAGTTAAGCGGTGTTAACGTTGGAGGGAATCTAACAGTCCAAGTCACGCAGGGTAATTTCCCCCCGGATTTCTGAATCAAATAAAACACATTTATGTTTAAATATGTACCAGATTAAAATGTAACCACCGACATGTCTTAAGAGTTGTTGCATGTTTGTGTTTCAGCCTCGTCTCCTGACAGGACAGACGAGACGAAAGCTGCTTCTCCCAAAAACAAAGGTATTTTGTTTGTAACATATTTTTCACAATCAAATCACAACAAAAAACTTCACCTTATTTCTGCAATTAAAACATAACTAAACTGAATTATTATAAAGTTTTGTGGAGATTACATTGTTGAAGCTAAATTGTTTTTCTTCTCTGTTGTCTGTCCATCTTATACTTCACATGATGTTTTGTTTGCTAACATAAATCGTGTTAGCCTTCCAGCATCTGAGCATCTTGTTGATGTAATGATCTAAAATGAATGACAGTTATTTAGGATTACTTGCACTTATATAGACCAGATGTCCATCCAAGTAAATCTGGACATGGACACTTGGACATACATACTGTATTTGCTAACGTGGAAGAGTACATGAAAATAATGTAACTATGATTTCATTCATCTTTCAGAAAACATTCAAAGGTGCTTAAAATCTTTCCTTGAACATACAACTAAGGATCTGTCACAAGGAACAAAGGAAGAGGAATCATCGACTCCTTTACACAAGATCTATACGGAGCTTTACATCAGACGAGGAGGCAGTGGGGAGGTTAATAGTGAACATGAAGTGGTTAACATGGAATGCAAAAGGAGTTCGAGTGAAGAGAAGAAAATCCAGGTCAATGACATTCTTCAACCTTTATCAAACGAAGAAAACCCTCCTCAGAGAGTTCTGACGAAGGGAATCGCTGGCATTGGAAAATCTGTCGCTGTGCAGAAGTTCACTCACGACTGGGCAACAGGAAAAGCCAACCAAACTACTGATTTCATATTTCCATTCACATTCAGAGACTTGAATTTAATTAAAGATAAGGATTGGAGTCTTGTGACATTAATAGGTCACTATTTTGACGAAGTGAAGGATTTGGAAGAGGCAGACTACAGCGAATCAAGTGTTTTGTTCATCTTCAACGGCCTGGACGAAAGCCAATTACCTCTGGACTTCAACAACAATGAGACGTGCCGCGATGTTACAAAGACCACAACATTAGACGTCCTGCTGACCAACTTAATCTCAGGGAAACTGCTGCACAAAGCCTCAGTCTGGATCACAAGTAGACCAGCTGCAGCCGCTAAGATTCCTCCTGAGATCTTCCACAGGGTGACCGAGGTACGAGGCTTTAATGATGAGCAGAAGGAGGAGTACTTTCAGAAGAAAGTAAGTAACCAGGATATGGCTCAGAAGATCTCTGATCATCTTCAGTCAAAGACGCAAAGAAGTCTGTACATCATGTGCCACATCCCAGTCTTCTGGTGGATTTCAGCCACGGCTCTCCAGAGTCTCCTAACAGAAACAGAAGAAGAAGAGTTGCCCAAGACTGTGACTGAAATGTACACACACTTCCTGATCATCCAGACAAAGCTGAAGGAATATCAAGAAGGTGAAACAGACAAAGATGTGATCATGAAATTTGGAAAGCTGGCATTTGAACAGCTTCAGAAGGGCAACATACTCTTCAATGAAATTGAGTTTAAAAGTTGTGGAATTGATCTGAAACAAGCTGCAGTTAATTCAGGAGTTTGTACACAGATCATAAGAAAAGAATCTGGTCTTCACAAACAAGAGATTTACTCCTTCATTCATTTAAGTGTTCAGGAGTTTCTGGCAGCTCTGTATGTGTTAGAGACTTTCTTAGATAGAGGAGAAAATCTGCTTTCCAGCCAGACAAGTGTGAAAGTGCCATCAGAGAAAGTTCAACATCCCATCTTCCTCCTCCTCCAGAACGCAGTGGATATGGCTTTGGTCAGCAATAATGGACAATGGGACTTGTTCCTGCGCTTCCTGCTCGGTCTGTCACAGGATAAAAATCAGGAGCTTCTTCAGAAACAAGTTGGATTCAAAGGAAGATGTCCACAGAGCAACCAGGAGACAATCAATTTAATTCACGAGAAGATCAAGAAAATGTCAAACAGCGACAACAGCATCAACCTGTTCCACTGTTTAAATGAGTTGGGTGACCAGTCTCTGGTAAAGCAAGTCCAAAAGTACCAGAGTTCAGGAGATTTTGGTAAACTCTTACCTGAACATTGGTCAGCTCTGGCCTTTCAGCTGCTCGTTTCCAATTAAGACCTGGATATCTTTGACCTGATGGAATATGAAGGTTCAGATGAAGTTCTGGAGAGGCTGCTGCCAGTGCTCAAAGCATCAAAGAAAGCTTTGTAAGTATTCAACCTCGAGAAACCCAACAGCTCTGCAGCTCTCCGGTTGTGTTTCAGTGTAGAGAACAGAGGGAAGTGTTTGCTAAATGTTAACAGTCATTTTGTTTTAAACTTCAGGTTAAGTAACTGTAACCTCACCTACAGATGTTGTGAGAACATTTCATCAGTTCTCAGCTCAAAGTCTTCTGGTCTGGAGGAGTTAGACCTGAGTGAAAACAAACTGCTGGGGGGGCGGGGAGGGGGGGCCTTTTGGGGGGGCCAAAAAGCCCCCCACCCCCCCCCAGAGACTCTGGTAAGAACATCCAGATGTAGAGTATGTTTGAGGTGATTCATAATACAAGTCATATGGACTTTGGGATACTTAAACTGGGAGTAGTTTACGTTTTTTTCATGTTACAGTGAACATAGATGAAATATTTCCTTAAGATATCTAATGTCATGTGGTGATAATCTAAATTTACCATCTTTAATCATTCTCTGTTTTTCTTAGAGTCTGATGTTTCAGGAGGATATTAGTTTTAACTTTGTCCAGAGATAGCTCCTAGTTTAGCGTGAAGACTAGAAGCAGGGGGAAACTGTTAGCACAGCTCCATCAAAAGAGAAAAACTCACCTCCAACACCTCCAAGTCTGTCTGATGTACATGTTACATGTAGCTAACAAGATTCAACATGTTGAAAGGTGGAATACTTCACTTTTAATGGGGCTGCTACTATTCTTTGTGCTAAGCTAAGCTAAACACATTCTGCCCCTAAACTAAACTGGACACACAGAGATGAAAATATACATAATAATATCTGACTCTGTGGACATTTAACATCTAAATTAGTGTCCAGCTGGCTAAAACTCTCCTGTTGACCATACTCCTGAAAATGTCCCAATTCTGATGTTCAACATGTGTGAGTCAGATCTAATTATTAATATTTTCTAATTAGTTTTAACACCTCAAAGCTTCATGAAGTAACATACATAGAAACAAATTAAACTGTCACCTACATGCAACATCACAGACTAAAGATCATTTCAGACCAAAGATTCACGATGAGTCAAAATCATAATAATATGTTAAAAACCTTTCTGAGTTCTTGGCAGAGACACTTTGTCGACTGGAGACACTGGAGTGAGTACTGTGGTCGTTATCACACTTTGAATTAAAGTGATATAATGTTGTCACATTCAGGTGTATGTGAGGCCATTTTCACACTAAAAATCTATTTACACATAAAAGGTTTATAACACACTATAATGTAGTTGTGAGCACATATAAGGACATTTTAAGTGTTTATTAATGTATTGTGTTGTTATTATAACTTCTATGAAACTTGTTTTATATGATTACAGTTGTTTTACTGTTTCGTCGTTAATGATTTGTTCATACAGCAGCCTCCCCTTGGTCTCCACAGGAGGAGTTCTAGATGTTAACACATTAAGAAACACTGAATCTGCTCACAGCTACATTATAGTTATACAACATTTATTATAATATATTTTATATTCATTCTCTTACATAAAAAGTTAGAACCCAAAACAAACTCTGATCTGAAAACTGTGTTTAAATGTCTCCTTACAGTCTGAGCGACTGTGAGTTAACAGCAGCTGGCTGCCGGGCTTTGACCTCTGCCCTCAGTGACTCCTCTGATCTCAGAGAACTCAACCTGAGCTACAACAACTTGAAGGACCAGGGAGTGGAGCTGCTCTCTGATTGGCTGAGGAAACCCCAGTGTAGACTGGAGATACTGAAGTGAGACTTCTCAGACAGTTTTCTATAATTCTTTCTTCCCTGGACACCTGTTCTGAGAATAATATAATTTATCTAGCTTTTAATTTCAGACCATTTCAGTGTTAGTCAGAATTTGCCCCATTGATCACCTATCTATTTCTATTTTGGAGTATCTGTTGTTCCTGATCAGGCCGTGTGATGCTTTATATTCCCCACAGTGACTGTGTTTACACTCTTTCATTCACTGTGTGATGCAGAGCGACAGTGAGCTACACACACAGATTCATAGAGCTGGAGTTACATCCAGTAACTTCTAACATTATTGTCTCGTTACTCAACAGGAGACGACTGTAATTACTGCAGTGTTTCCCATACATAGGTTCTACTTTGGCGCACCGCCCAGGTAGATAAAATCTGAATTAAATTGCTTTTCCAAAACAACGGTGTATTTTTCAGCGCACCCAGATCAGCTGCCTCCAGCCCCTCCCACTCGTGAAGTCTTGCGCCTTGTGCATGAATCATGACGGCGTGAACGTCAACGCTGCACTTCAGACTCAGAAGCTATCGTTACATTAGTAGTGGCATTCTGCTGTTGGTCTTGCCGTGGGTTAACTCTAGGCTAAAAAAAAACAACGTAGAAACACTGCGGCCACAGCGCTGTGAAAGCTCCCCGAATGTCATTTATCAGAGTCTGGTTGTTACCTCTGTCCACTGCAGTCTCTTCCGCTCCATATCTTTATAACTGAGCTAACCGGAGCTGACTGGAGCTAACTGCTAACTGTTGCTAACCGAGCCTTCAGTTCCGTGCATGTATCCATTAACTGTATTTGTGGACTTGAGACGAATAAAACCAGAGATTTTATTAAATTGGCTGTACAAGCTTTAAACTACAACTTAGAGTTGTTTGAATGACAGAAATCTGCTCAGATGAGATCTAAATGAGTGCAACAGGTCATGTATAGTACAGCATGCTTAGGAACCCCAGAACACAGATTAATTCACTTAAAAAAATGAACAATGATCTAACAAACATCATGAGCAGTGATTAACTTTAGATAGCTCTAGTCTTATATGATTTAACAGGAGTTAGGAGGGAACAGTGTTGAGATTAATAATAATATGTAACTTTCTGTATAGACCATATTATTACAGGTATTTTATCTGCTGAACCGTTAACATTTGGCAAAAAAAACCCTGATTTAATTGATAAAGCACATCAGGGCTCCACTTTCCAGTCATTTATTTTAGGGTGAGGCTATTTGCACCCCTGGAACAATTAGCAGTGTATGCTTTTCGTAAAGTCTCGGTAATTAAGTGCTATTTACCCAGAGTGGAAATTAGAAATGTTAATGCATCTTCAGGGCAAGTGCAATGTGTTCAATTAATACCCCATTTGTTACAAATATCAATGTATGCTATTTGCACCCCTGTGCATTTACAGTACCTTGGCATATATTTACACACCGTTATCCATACTACTCATGTATTACACCTTTTTGGAATATTATCGCCTTGACATTCTTACCCTAACCATAACCAATCCCACTCCTCTTGCCCAAACCTAACCAACCAGAGCAGGCATATTCATGAGTCTTCCCCTACCACCCTGCAAAAAAAGATTTCGCGTTCGCGGGCCCTGATTTGCCCAATTGCATGGAAATTATCTAATCCAAAATGAAAAAACAAGATCACCTCACTGGGGAATTGAACTCCCAACTGCCAGGCCAAAGCTCAGTGTTCTAACCACTCACCTAGCAGTTCTTACAGCATACTGTACAACTGTTTACCTCTTGGTGTCTTCAAGCTGTGGTTGCTAGGTAACCATACTGTAAAAAATAGGTACTATGGTACTTACTAACAAACTAACGGTTGTATGCTTTCACTGAAGACAGAAAGCGCAACTGTAGTATCCATTTTCTGCTAGAAATTCAATTGTTATAAACTTTAGAGACAAAACTTCCCTAATATGCCAGTTTCTGCGGTCATGGAAGATGAACGTCCGCCATGATTTCGGTGCACGCGAGCAACATTTTTTCTCAGCTGTGTGGCCGAGGCTATTCGTACCGGGGGTGCAAATAGACACTCCGTTTGTTTTAACTTCAAGAAGTAATTTGTTGTTTCTTCATAACAAGTAATATCATTATCGTGATATTCAACAACGTTGGGGCATATTTCATATTTTCCTCATATTGTGCAGCCCTAATAAATACACTGAAGTTGTGTCAGATGCAGCAAAGTGTCACAATATTTTTATCTGTATCATCTTTTAGTCTAATTTGTTTAATATTTAAATAGTTATTTCTTTCTAAATTATCTGATAAAGTTATGTAGTCCTTGTTTTCACCTTTGTTTGACTAGTTTATAACTGGACCCAGTTATCACAAACCGCGCCATCACATCCTGCGCCCCCCACCACCACAAGTATATTCTCAAGCTGTGGAAAACACTGCACTGTGTTCACATACATTAATTTTACAAAGGGACGAAGGTCTGCTGTGTCATCACTTTGTTTATCTTTGTTCCTGTAAAGGAGAAGAAGATTCTTTAACTTCTTCAATGTTGTCTTCACTCTCAATAAACTCCACAGCATCAGAAACACAAGCTGCCAATCACAGTTGCATTCCCCATGTGGTATCTCTGTCAACGCCGTAGCCCCAACATGTAGGCACATATCTCAGCAGCCGCGTAACTTTACAGTTTACAGATTTAGCCACTGTAGGTACGATGCAGAAATCTGGATCTAGCTGCAGGCGAGCTGGTTACAGCAGTCAAGACGTGGAGTAATAAAATCATCTGACGGTCTCCAGATCTCCAAAAGAGAGAAAACGGTTTTATTTTAGCCTTCGACCTGATGAGGAAAAAGCTGCTGCTGATGACAGAATTAATTTCTGTCTGTTGAATTGTAACGCTGAGTCAGAACATACACCCAGATTTATTTACTGTGTGACACATAGCCATGTGATAAAAATGCATCCAATCAGCAACTGATTGTATAAAAATGTATTTTACCTGATTCAACTGTTTTTATATTTTGTGAAATAACTTAACAAAGAAATTTTGTTTTTAAATGTTTTTATGCCATGTGATATACTGCTCACAGACACTTAGGAGATATTCCTGCTTCTGGCAAAGGTTGCACTTGTTAATTTGAGATGCATGACTTGCAGATAGAGTGAAAAATGATTAGTAATGTCTTGGTGTTTCAAGGTTTTTGTTGTTATTATAACTTCTATAAAACATGTTTTATATGATTACAGCTGTTTTACTGTGTTGTTAATGATCTGTTCATACAGCAGCATCCTCTTGGTCTCCACAGGAGGACAGAAACTCACTGCTCACAGCTACATTATAGTTATACACCATTTATTATAATATATTTTATATTCATTCTCTTACATAAAAAGTTAGAACACAAAACAAACTCTGATCTGAAAACTGTTTAAATGTCTCCTTCCAGCCTGAGCAGCTGCATATTAACAGCAGCCAGCTGCCGGTTTTTGGCCTTTGCCCTCAGCGGCTCCTCTGATCTCAGAGAACTCAACCTGAGCTTCAACATCCTGAAGGACCAGGGGGTGGAGCTGCTCTCTGATTGGCTGAGGAAACCCCAGTGTAGACTGGAGATACTGAAGTGAGACTTCTCAGACAGTTTTCTGTAATTATTTCTTCCCTGGACACCAGTTCTGTTAATAATATAATTTATCTAGTTTTTAATTTCAGATCATTTTAGTCAGACTCAGACTGCAAACATGTTTCAATCTGGTGCTTTATATCTGGCGCACAGTACAGTAAAGTAAAACATTTACTGTGAGTATTATGGTTGTTTAAAGGAACAGTTTGATATTTTGTGGAATATGCTTTTTTCTCTCAGAGTCAGATGTTCAGACTGATACCACTCTCATGTTTGTACACTAAATATAAAGCTATAGCCACTTAGCTTAGCATAAAGGTTGGAAACTGCTAGCTGGCTCTGTCCAAAGGGAACAAAATCCACTATCAACTGGTTTGTTTAAATTATCTTCAAACGGAAGTTTAAAATCTACAATTCATCGTTTTATAGCCCACTAAAGCTGTATTTATAGTCAACAGGGTTAATGGTCCCGTCGTTGGCTGTTCTTGGTACCAGTAAGGAGTCTCACTGTTCCATGTTAAACCAGCTGCAGGCAAGATGGTTACAACAGTCAAGATCTCATGTAATAAATCATCTCCACGGTCTCCAGATCTCCAAAAGAGCTGCTGCTGCTGATGACAGAATTAATTTGTCTGTTACAACCTGATTTCTGACTTATATTTTGACAACCAGCAGAGGACAGATAATAAAGACTAGGTATTGATTTTAACACCTGCCAGTGTTTGTATTACTGTGGTATTAAACCAATGTGTTTCTCTCTCAGGTTGTCAAACTGCACAGATAGCTGCTATGAGTCTCTGGCCTCGGCTCTGAAGTCGAAGCCTTCACACCTCAGAGAACTGACGCTGAACCACAGTGATCCAGGAGAATCAGGTCTGAAGCTGCTGTCTGATTTACAGGAGGACAAAAGATACAAACTGCAGACACTGGTGGTGTCTGAGGAATTTATTGAAATGGATCAGAACTAAAAGACAACAATGGATAATTTTCCTCCTTCTGTCTGGACCAAATGATCTGAACTACAGGTGTGAAAGTGACCTTAAATTCATCACGACTCTTCTCTCTTTAAGGAGTCGATGCTCAAAACTCCTCAATCAGGAGTCAGAGGGTATCTGAGCACCAGCTACCAGCTGAGAGATTATTCCTCTCTGTGTAATGTAAGAGCATAATATAGTGGAGGGGGGGGGACACAAAGGAACATGTCCCCCTGCAGGCAGTGTTGGACCCCCACATTTTACAGTCCGAAAAACGTTATATTAAAAAGACACGAGGAAACTGCACTAGGAACACGCTGAAACAGTAGCAGCAGTAGTAGTCGGAAAAGCATGTATATAATGATTTGCACAGTACTTGAGGAGCAAGCTAAGCATTTCACTGCATAATGTTGACTGACAAATAAAAACCTTGAAACCCTGAAACAGAAGGGGTGGGAATCTCTTGGCACCTCACGTTTCGATTCTAAACCGATTATTAAATGAATTATGTACATTTATTTGTCACACACAAGTTTTAATGAAATGTTTTGTCTACTGAGGTTTTTATTTTGTAGTTATTCCATGCTTAAGCCTTAAACATGCTTATGAAAGTCCCCTTCTCTCCCAGTAATCTTCCATGTCAGAGGCCCAATCACGTTTAAAGGTGGAGAATTGGCTTCTTAGAACATGAAACATGAGCTGGTCAGATGTAATGTGATAAGTAGATGATAGATATGTGTTTTGCCTAATTATTTTATGTATGTCTTATTAGATCATGTGTATATATACAAAATTAAATTATGTTTTTCCTTTTTGCCATTTTTGTGTGTTTTGTTGTAATTATCAGTGTTAAGGCTACAGGTGAATAGGGTAAAATTTTAAAATAATAGATATCACCATGAAACTTCCTCTGTTGACTACTTACACAAGTATATAAAAAAAATGCATTAGAAGTTTTTGAAATTTGTATGTTTAGTTTTGCAAATTAGGCATTATCTCTATCTGTTTATGATAAAAACCAGGTGCAAAATTATTTTTTTACACACAAGATGAAAACAAAATTACAGAGGGATTTCAGGATATCTTAAAAAAATCGATTGAAACAACTGACTCCAGCTGTAATCACTTCAGAAAGATTTTTATGCCCGATATCTTGAGATCATGACTTAACCCTAATGTTGTCTTCCCGTCAGCAACTTTTTGTTTTTTCTGGGTCAAATTTTTTTTTCAACCATTTGTTGTTGTTTTTTTGACACTTTTCCCAATGTTTTTAGCGATTTCTTTCCCATTTTTTTGTCACTATTTGACATTTTTGCTGATTTTTTTCAACGTTCTTTTGTCATTTTTTTTTCTTCAAATGCTATGAAATTAAATTTAAAAAAAATAAAATTGACAATTTTTTTAGAAAGAAACCCAAATTTCTGATATAGAAACTTTAAAAAAATGGTTCAAATATGACCCAGAGGACAACAGGACGGTTTATTATCTGAGAATAAAACTCAGGGGAAACTACTTTGAAAGCAGCTTTCGGAAGCTACCAATGACTTCACACGGGAAGAAGTTGAAGTACGGCAAAGCTACCGTCACAGGAATCTAGTTTAACTTTCACACCTATAGTTCGGTAGACTTGGAGCAAGTCAGGGTCTGTCGTCCTAAAATCTGAGATCAGAAGCTAATGATCAGCTTATCTGCAGATACTAAAAGTGGCTTCATTACATATTTTATTTGTAGTGTCAAATCCTAACAGGAGTTATCTCAGGACACTTTAGAGATAGAGTAGGTCTAGACCACTCTATCATTTACAGAGACACAACAATTCCATCCCGAAAAGCAAGCATTTAGTGCGACAGTGGCGAGGAAAAATGTCCTTTTAACAGGCAGAAACCTCAGACAGACCCTGACTCATGGTGGTTGGGCCACAGAGACCCTGATACAGATACACAGACACCAGCAGTTGGTTACACCAGGTATGTGTAAGTTCAAACATAGACTACCGTATTTCCTCAAATAAAAGCCGGGGCCTTTATTTACCTGAACTGCAGAAGGTACCAGGCTTGTATTTGAAGCAGGCTTTTATTAGAGGCAGGCCTTTATTTCTAATTCCATCTGTTTGATAAGTATAATTATTTTAAATAAACTGTTTTAAATGAAAAACCATATTGTTCCAGTATATAGAGATCATACATTTTTTTAGAGACATTTGCAAAAATATCACCATATACAACAACAGCCAGAAGGGCGACAAAGCAATTTGGGTCAGAATGAATCAAACACCACCATTGTGTCAGTTTGAACCCTGTGAATGTACGGAGTATTTGTTTCAAATACAGGTACTATGGTATTGCTGGTAGATCATGCATTAGACACTGTTTGGGAAAGGGCATGTGATTGGATTATCAATCTGTCAGTCACTTTTTATCACATTTCCACATTTCCTAGTTCCTCTTAATGTGCTATTATCATTATGTAGCGACTTCTTTGCGACCTCCATAAGCCACTGAGAGGCTGAGTCAGGGAACAATAACGTATGACGCCCTGTTTGAATAATTCAGTTCCACTCCGTGATATCGTTCAAAGATTTATTGTCCATTTGGAAATAGGAACCAACCAATCCTGTGACGTCCTACATTATATACTATACTATAAACAAACATAACATGGCTCCTATGAATTATGTATATTTGACACGCACTGCAACACTTTTGATTTGTGACAGTGTTTTATTTTGTAAAGAAATGAAATGCAGGTTTGTCCACACTGGGGGGATAGTGTGTGTGGGTGTTGACACGAAGCAGAAAGACAGTTCAACACACTTTGGTTTCCGTAGCTGGGCAGCAGTTGAGGTTAACACAGGAACCAACTGATGAGGTTTGACTTTGTTTTCTGTTCCTTTTCCGTGAACTGTAAAGGTAATATTAACTAATTAATAATTCATATTAACTTATCTGCTCTTGTTTCCCTCTCTTTAATAACTGGTCTCACATGAGATCTGGGTAGAAAGAGGCTTTATGATATAAAATCACTTTTATTTCAGCTCCTTGTAACATTTCCTGTGCAATGTTTAATCTTTACGTCTACAGTGAGAAAGGCTGGGTGAAGGAATGTAAAACAGGAAACAGCTTTAGTCGGGCTGTCTTAGTATATGTGCAATTTATGTGTTTTAGGTTTTCAGACTAAGATAGCACACACATTAAAATTCAAAGTGTTTACAAAATAATCTGATGTCAATATCGACAACAGCTGTTATCTGAGAAAGGTTACTGAAGATCACTGAGAAGCCTCGTTTATTAAAGTGCTCATATTATGCTCATTTTCAGGTTCATAATTGTATTTAGAGGTTGTACCAGAATAGGTTTATGTGCTTTAATTTTCAGAAAACTCCATATTTTTGTTGTACTGTACATTGCTGCAGCTTCTCTTTTCACCCTGTGTGTTGAGCTCTCTGTTTTAGCTACAGAGTGAGACATCGCACTTCTGTTCTATCTTTGTTGGGAGTCACACAAGCTCAGTAGCTAGGTAAGGACTACTAGCCAGTCAGAAGCAGAGTATGAGGGCGTGCCCTGACAGTACCTAGGTAAGGACTACTAGCCAGTCAGAAGCAGAGTATGAGGGCGTGTCCTGACAGTACCTAGGTAAGGACTACTAGCCAGTCAGAAGCAGAGTATGAGGGCGTGCCCGTACACCTAGGTAAGGACTACTAGCCAGTCAGAAGCAGAGTATGAGGGCCTGCGCCTGACAGTAGCTAGGTAAGGACTACTAGCCAGTCAGAAGCAGAGTATAGAGAAAACTGCCCGTGACAGTAGCTAGGTAAGGACTACTAGCCAGTCAGAAGCAGAGTATGAGGCGGGCCCTGACAGTACCTAGGTAAGGACTACTAGCCAGTCAGAAGCAGAGTATGAGGGCGTGCCCTGACAGTACCTAGGTAAGGACTACTAGCCAGTCAGAAGCAGAGTATGAGGGCGTGCCCTGACAGTACCTAGGTAAGGACTACTAGCCAGTCAGAAGCAGAGTATGAGGGCGTGCCCTGACAGTACCTAGGTAAGGACTACTAGCCAGTCAGAAGCAGAGTATGAGGGCGTGCCCTGACAGTACCCTAGGTAAGGACTACTAGCCAGTCAGAAGCAGAGTATAGGGTGCGCCCTGACAGTTACCTAGGTAAGGACTACTAGCCAGTCAGAAGCAGAGTATGAGTGCCCTGACAGTACCTAGGTAAGGACTACTAGCCAGTCAGAAGCAGAGTATTATGGCTGCCCTGACAGTACCTAGGTAAGGACTACTAGCCAGTCAGAAGCAGAGTATGGCGAGGGCCCTGACAGTAACCTAGGTAAGGACTACTAGCCAGTCAGAAGCAGAGTATGAGGGCGTGCCCGACAGTACCTAGGTAAGGACTACTAGCCAGTCAGAAGCAGAGTAGAGCGTGCCCTGACAGTACCTATGTAAGGACTATAGCAGAAACTAACATTTGGCGTGGTTAAAAATGGTTGTGAAACAGTGTTTTCTGTTGGAGATGGTAAGTCCCTTTGGCGTGGACTTTGGGCTTTTTCACTTTGTAAACCTATAACTTGCACAAAAAAGATACATAATAATAAATGTTATTTGTTAGATGATATATACTGTAGAGTTTTATTTTGAAGATCTTCTGATTTCAGGGTTATCACATTACGTGATGAAGTTAAAGGCAAAACATCAGTATGCAGCTATTATTAATTATTAATAAGAGAGGTGTCATTGTGATCATGGCTGTTGGTGTGTGTGTGTTTTTAACACAAAGCAGAATCACTTCCTGTTTTCTAATTAAAAGAAGAAACAACTCACGAGGTTCAACTTTTTCCTTTTACATGAGCTGTGAAGTTGATATTAGTTTTGTTGAAGATGAGCCAGACCTGTGCAGAATCTCTGCCCACTGCATGCCGGTTAGATTTGTGTCTAACGTGTCTGACATAATGGACACGTTGGCAACGATAACCTCACGAGATCAAGGCGCCCGCAGCTTTTAGAGCCAGGCGCTGCAGCTGCGCTGCATGTAGGGCACTGCTTGAAACGGCTGGAAACGATCCGACTTGTCCGCAGCTTTTTGTCACCACCTACTGCTGCCGCCTGCTAAAGTCTACTTTATGAGCTGGTCTCGAACGACTCCAACGACTAACTTGCTCTTTGTCTTCTCATTATTAATATAACTGGGTGCACAGGAGAACTGTATGGAAAGATGCTTTAGGATATAAAATCACTTTCTGACTTCACCTCCTTACCTGTGTGATGTTTATTCTTCTACAGTGAGAGCAGCAGGGTGAATAAAATGCAGAATGGGAAACTGGTTTAGCCGGCCTGAGGCTCCAGAAACATCACAGCATGGTAAGATGATGGCTCACAGGCTGTAGACACACCAGCTTCTGATGAAACATACACACTTCAATGTTACACAATACAGCTGTCATACAGCGGCCATGTTATGGCTCACACTTAAGATGACTTTCTGGAGCTTCAGCAGTGAGGATACAAAATGGTCTGAAAGAAAAAGAAACACTTAGAGATTATTTGGGCCTTTTAGTCTTTTATTGACAGAATACAGTTGGTAATATTTTCTTTCTCAGGATGACAAAAGCATGACCGCCTTACTCTGCCTCTTAATGTCTTACCTTGATATTCTTCTCCTAACCCTATTCAATCTCACTCCTCATGCCTAAATCCAACCAACCCAAACTATGATGGCAACAAGTACGAGCCAATCACAGGTAGAGTAGGTTGGGTCATGACTTTGCCATCCTAAGAGAAAGATGACACACAGTTGACAGGGAGACAGGAAATGTTGGCAGACAGAGAGAGGGAAGATACATGATACCCATCTTAGATTGTTTGTCCTCCCTCAAACCTAAAAGCAACTTGTAAACATCTGAGTAGAGATTAGAAGCAGAAAACTGTCAGTCAGCCTCCCTCACCACCTTATACTTCAGCTGACAGCTCTGCTTCTCGTTGGAACCCTTTCTAAATATTAACAAACATTTCGGCCAATGTGGACTTGTGTCCCGCAAGCGGTTTCAGGAAAGTGGCTGCGTGTTTCCGACAATGCACAAAACATCAACCCCGGTACAAGCCTACAGCTGTCCACGGACAGGGAGTGCGGAAAGTGTGTCAGAGCCTCCCGGAGTGAACTGAGACTCCGTTTCCTGCTTCTCGGTCAACGGTTAATGATCGGTTAACATTTCATTTCATTGTTCTATCTTTATGGAAGGCTGGCTGCCAAAAATCGCTACTTACTACTCATCAATTAGAGTTCTGTTTATCAGTAAGAAGAAGTGCTGTGGTGTCTGGGGTGTGTGCCAATGTTTGTGCGTGTCGGGCGAGTGTTAATTTCGGACCCTGCACACATGGTAGAATGTTTTTATGGAGAAAGTAGATCTATTAACAGAAATAAATTATTGTCATGGGAAAAATCAACCCGGTCTCACGCCAGGTCGTGTAATAGTCACGTTATTTTGATTTATAATTTCGTGTACAGGTTACGATTTTGACGTTTTTTTCGTGTATATGCAACGACTTTTGAACGTGTACAGGTCACGCTTTTCGAACCTGCTCTGGGGGACGTGACTACGGGGAAATGAGGCGCCACACGCCGGCCAAATAAAAAGAACGGGGAAAGGAACCGTCACACGCGGGACACGCCGACAGAGGAACTGCAACACGCGGGGCGCGATCCCCGGTCTCCGGCGTGAAAGTCAACCTCCCTACGCGGACTTTTGCCTTATCAACTACTCGCTACTCGCTTTCGTTCTGGAATCACGAAATATGCTTCCCATTAAAATGCATTGCTTTCAATTTCGTAATCGCCACACGAAAAAAACGGCATTTACGTAACCTGTCCACGACTTAATAGATTACAATAACGTGACTATATAACGACCTGGCATGAGACTGGGCTGGAAAAATACGTCTTAAGCCCTATTCGCACGGGATAAGTATTATCTAGGGACCTCGTGTGAATTATAAATTACCCCCCCACGTCTGAGTGTCATCTGGCGCATTCGAACGGGATAAGCGAAGCCTGTGATTTTACTCGAATTTACTGACATTAAGCAACAGTAGAAACATGGGTGTGGGTAGCTCTGCTACGTGTGTTTGTGTGTGGTCACACACACACACACAATCTCAACCGGGTAGTCAGTCATCGTCCGAACTGCGACCTCTCCTTTTTCTTTCTCTAACTTTTTTCTCCGGGTGGTGTCAAGCAGGGTCCGGTTAGATGGATAAAACTAAACATTTCACCAGGTTAAAATCTATTAGCTCAAGCTTTACGCTTGATTTATCTGTAACATTAACCTCTAATTATGAAGTGAGCCCCCTCGCTTGATTGTGCATTATTTTTGATAAGCTATTGCTTGGAGATGTCTTGTCGTTATCTCTAGATGTATGATACAAACATAAAAAATATATTTACCGCATGCTGCTATACATGTCATCCATCGCCATCTAATCATTCTTTTTGTCTTCGCACTTGTGGTGGTTTTCATCTTTCTCTTTCTGCAAATTGTATATGATGTATAGCGACATGACCCAGCACCCAAAACACTGTCAAAACACTCCACGCACCCCCTCCATTCTTCGCCAAAGATGGATAAAAGGCGCAAAAGAAGGAAACAGGTACCTTGAAAAACAAAAAGCCCCCCACACCCCCGCCCCCCCCACCCCCCCCCCCCCCTAAAAAAGGGGGTTTTTGGGGGAAATTACAAATACAGCCATAATCCTGCGACAGATACATAAAAAAGGGATTAAGATCACAGACAACCTCCGCAATTATTACAAATGACTGGAGGTCACCAGGTAATACTTATCCCGTGCGAATAGGGCTTTACAGCTTCAGAATTTGGATGTCGATACATTTTCAATTATTCATCCAGCCCTAAGATTAACATTATCAATGGTAACTTCTGCAGTAACGCTACATTGATTAATTGTGTCTTATTGACTAACATTAGTGGATAACTGCAGTGGATGCTGTGACATCAGTTAACGTTACTTTACTTACCACAAAGATGTTGCCAGTGAGTGTCGGGCACGGTATAATCTTGTCTCGGATGGAGCCGTGAACTTTCCAGCATGTGTGAGTGTGAGTGTGGGGTGCTCACGTCGCGTACAGCGGGCGGGGGTGGAGAATTCTTATTGGTGTTTATTCGGGGTGGCATTACTGATTGGACTGAGAGATGCACACTATGTGGGTAAAAATATTTCCGTTCATTATGAAACTGGTGGGACAAATTAGACTATGGCGGGGCGCCACGGTCTGGTTGATGTATGGGAAACACTGCATTTTTTTTCTTTTGTAGTTATTATATAATAGATATTTTCTGGTCAATTTAAATGTTTAAGTCCTGTTTATCACATTTCTAGTACCAAGCTTTATTTGTTCTTGATCCTTCAGGTCTTTGCCAAATCAGCTCTAACAAATCAGAATCTCTGAACATTTTATAGCAGTTGATGAGTTGTGGTTCCCGATTATTTTGTCTATTCTCAACCAGCTGAAACTCAGAGGGGAGCAGGAAGACCAGCAGTCAACGCCCAGGAAGGAAGTGTCATCAACACACCTCAGTTTAGCGGTGTTAACGTTGGAGGGAATCTAACGTTCCAAGTAATAACAAGTGGTAATGTTTCCTCCGGATTTATTAAATCAAATAAAACCCATATTTATGTTTAAATGTGTACCGGATTAAAATGTAACATGTTTGTGTTTCAGCCTCGTCTCCTGACAGGACAGACGAGACAAAAGCTACTTCTCCCAAAAACAAAGGTATTGTGTTTGTTAACAGATTTTTCACAATCAAATGACAACAAAAAACATGATCTTACTTCTGCAATTAAAACATAACTAGACTGAATTATTATAAGGTTTTGTGGAGATTACATTGTTGAAGCTAAAATATTTTTTTCTTCTCTGTTGTTTGTCCATCTTATACTTCACATTATGTTTTCTTTGCTAACAAAAATCTTGTTAGCCTTCCAGCATCTGAGCATCTTGTTGGTGTAATGATCTAAAATGAATGACAGTTATTTAGGGTTACTTGCACTTATATAGACCAGATATCCGTCCAAGTAAATCTGGACATGGATATGAAAATACTAGGGGTGGAACGTTACAAAGAAGTCACGGTTCGGTTCATACTTCGGTTTAGACATCACGGTTCGGTACGAGTTTGGTACAATGGAGGGAAAAGCAAAACAAAAATGCAGAAGGCAATTTGTTTTATTGTTTATGTCTCAGGCTGTAGTGTCACACAGTCTATCCCCTGAGCTAGTTAAGGCAAGGCAAGGCAGCTTTATTTGTAAAGCACATTTCAGCAACAGGGCAATTCAAAGTGCTTTACATAAAACATTAAAGAGCAGTTAGAAAACAATTTAAAACAAATTTAAAACATTAATAAACAAATTAAAAAGAGAATAAAATTGATAGTGCAGTATAAGAATAAAAGGTACAGTGCAGTACAAGAAATTAAAGTTAATAAAATTGATTATTTAAAGAAAAGCAACATCAAAAAGATAGGTCTTTAGCTTAGATTTAAAAGAACTGAGAGTTGCAGCGGACCTACATTTTTCTGGGAGTTTGTTCCAAATATGTGGAGCATAAAAACTGAACGCTGCTTCCCCCTGTTTAGTTCTGACTCTGGGGACAACAAGTAGACCTGTCCCAGACGACCTGAGAGGTCTGGGTGGGTCATAGTGTAGTAGCAGATCAGAAATGTATTTTGGCCCTAACCGTTTAGTGATTTATAAACCAGTAAAAGTATTTTGAAATCAATTCTTTGAGGCACTGGAAGCCAGTGTAGAGACTTCAGTACTGGAGTGATGTGATCCACTTTCCTGGTTTTAGTGAGGACTCAAGCAGCAGCGTTCTGAATCAGCTGCAGCTGTCTGATTGATTTTTTAGGGAGACCTGTAAAGACACCGTTACAGTAGTCAAGTCTACTGAAGATAAAAGCATGGACAAGTTTTTCCAGATCCTACTGAGACATAAGTCCTTTAACCCTTGATATATTTTTAAGGTGATAATAGGCTGATTTTATAATTATGTTAATGTGGCTTTTAAAATTTAGGTCTGAGTCCATGACTACACCAAGATTTCTGGCTTTGTCTGTTGTTTTTAACATTGTCGTTTGAAGCTGAGCGCTGACTTTCAATTGATCCTCTTTTGCTCCAAAAACAACCACCTCCGTTTTTTCTTCATTTAATTTAAGAAAGTTCTGGCACATCCAATCATTAATTTGTTCAATGCATTTATTTAATTGTTGTATTGGGCTATAGTTCCCTGGCGATAAGGTTATGTAAATTTGTGTGTCATCTGCATAACTATGGTAACTTATTTTGTTGTTTTCCATAATCTGAGCCAGTGGAAGCATGTAGATGTTGAACAGAAGAGGCCCCAGAACTGAGCCTTGGGGAACTCCGCACGTCATATTTGTATGCTCAGATGTATAATTACCTATAGACACAAAGTAGTCCCTATTCTTTAAATAAGATTCAAACCACTTTAGTACTGAGCCAGAAAGACCAACCCAGTTTTCCAATCGGTCAAGCAATATGTCATGGTCTACTGTATCAAATGCAGCACGGAGATCAAGTAATACTAAGACTGAAATTTTGCCACTATCTGTGTTTAAGTGGATGTCATTAAAGACTTTAACAAGAGCCGTCTCAGTGCTGTGGTGTGGTCGAAAACCTGACTGGAAGGCATCAAAACTGTTACTATAGTTGCTCATTAGTGTCGTGTCTAGATTGTTCTTTTTTAGGAGTGGCTTGA
The DNA here is from genome assembly GCF_010015445.1 of Perca fluviatilis. NCBI lineage: Eukaryota > Metazoa > Chordata > Actinopteri > Perciformes > Percidae > Perca > Perca fluviatilis. The sequence continues at coordinate 4,685,144 of NC_053112.1, read as the reverse complement.
TGACTGCAGTTTTCAGGGCCTGTGGGAAGATACCTGTAGATATTTAGAAGTAGAGCTTGAGGGGAGGATCTCAGCTGAAGAGCCACATATTCAAAAGAAGCAAAATTTCCGTAAGATATTTGCGTACATTGGAATGAGTCATTAAACAAAATGGCAACTCCACCTCCTTTCTTATTCACTCTATTCTCACTCATAAAACTAAAGTTAGGGGGTGCTGACTCAATGAGAACAGCAGCACTGTTATTATGGTCCAACCAGGTTTCAGTTAAAAACATAAAATCAAGATTGTGCTTGATAATAAAATCATTGATTAAAAATGATTTTCCCGCCAAAGACCTAACATTTAGTAGGGCTAGTGTTAGTGCGTTTTCATTTTTTGGGACAGACTGTGGCTGACGAGGAATGGATGCTAAATTTGCAAAGTTTGCAGTTACGTGCTTATTTGCCATTCTTTTTCTATTACCTATCAAAACAGAAATTGTGGAAGAATCTAATACGCAGGGCCCAGGCTTGTCTTGGAAATAGTCATGAGTGCTACTAGGCATGCAGCCTGGACCCGGCCCATATCAGTTAATGCTTACTGCATTTTGCACACAAGCATCCTTATCAGTTTGGGGAGAAGGAGTTAGCTGCCGTCCTTGAGGGGCAGAGGTGCCTGGCGTTTTACGATGGGAGAAGGAAGGGGGGCATACTTGGTTCCAGCATTCACCAGCTGCTTCATCTGGTCAGTGAACTCCAACATGGGGGTGGGGGAAAGAGGGGATAGCGACATATCCTTAAAGAGGTCCTTAAAGCTCTCGTGGTTGTCACAGGGGCTTGAGGAGTGTTGGACGGGTGAGAAGGGGTTTTGAGATTTCTCATCTCTGGTCTTTGGTCTCCCATGGTCAAATCTTTGCTCAGGTGGGGGCTGTGGTGGCTCACTGCCGCACTTTGTTGTGTCTTCCTCTTGTTTAGGTTCATCTTGTCTCGTGTCCTTGGCCGAGGGAGCAGATGTGTGGCACAGAAAGTAAAGTAGGCTAGAGGTGAACAGCTTTACTCCTGGCTTGTTAAGGAATAGTCCATCTGCTTTAAAAAGATGTCTGCAGCCCCAGAAAATGTTAAAATTGTCAATGAACTGCAGAGAATGGTTTTTGGTACATGCAGTTGAAAGCCATCTGTTCAGTGCCAACAGTCTGCCGAATCTCTCAGCTCCTCCTCTGACTGGCGGTATAGGGCCACTGACAAACACCTTTGCGTTTAGGGAGCTGACTGCGTTCAGCAGATTCATAAAGTCACGATTCAGCACTTCAGACTCTTGCTTTACAACATCATTTGACCCTATATGCAGTATAATGTTCTTCACAGTTGGGTGTGCTGCTATGATATCCTGGATTCTTTGGGCCAAGTGAGACACCATGTCTTTGGGAAAGAGTATTTTGTTGTTTTTACTGCTTTTTATATCTTTCACAGCAGAGTCACCCACAATCAGAGTTTGGGGCCCAGTCGTTAGCTTTCCCTGTAGCTTTTTACTTTTAGAATTGCTCTCAGTCCTTACCCTGCTGTGTGACGATGAGACGTAATCCAGGTCATGTCCAGGGTCCTGCAGCAGAGGAGCAAATCTGTTCTTCACCTGCACACTCAGTTGTTGGGGAGGCATTTTGTTGCTGATATTCCCTTTTGCAGCTGTCCACGGCTGTGTCCTACTAAGTACAGGGGTTGAAGAGGCGCTCTGCCTGGATGGTAATGCAGGCCAGCCGGTCATATCACAAATCTCAGGGCGCTGTGTCCTGCCCGTTAGTCGTCCTCCCATTTCCCAGGAAAATTATTTACTCTTAGGCTTTGCACCAAGAGAGTTCCAGGGAGGACTGCCACTTGTTGATTTATTACCCGTTCCACAGCCCTCTTGTTTCTTTGTGGTCTTGCTGGTGCTAATTAGCCGTGTGTTAGCATGCTTTTGTCCATTGTTTTGGGTCACTGGTAAAGTGGTGTCATTTCCATATGATCCGTTCATTTCCACGTTTACTTCTAACCGGTAAATTTTGGTTTCCAGAACTGCAATCTTCTGAAGGAGTTTGTAGTAGTCCTCTATGGAGAAGGGTGGCATCTTGCTGCTAATTCGCTTTAGCTACAGTCACTTTAGGACAGGCTTGAGCTATTGTTAGGCCACGCTCACGCAGAAAAATGTTCAAATATGACAATAGCCTACTATGTCAAAAAAACATTTATAGTCCAGTGATTTATAAGTATCCAAGAGCCGCTGCTCATAGTTTCTCTCAGAGGAAAAGCAAGATTATCAGCAGAAATATGCAAGCAGAAGCAGGAGCAAGCAGTAGAGCGTCTGCACTGAGCAAGAGCGAGTGTAAAGTGGCTAACAGCCTGAAGTGTGTAAAGTAAGATGTAAACAGTAACCAATAAGTACCCCACATCATCTCCAGACTCCATCTGTAACTTGTAAACAAAATAAGACAATCAGCTATAAAACTGAAAATACAGCATCTCTTATTTACCTCTCTAGTTTCCACTCTGCCACGACCTCCTGTAGCTTCTCAGCTAGGTGAGTGCTTGTGTTCTGCTCATACAGGGGCCGCGTCTGTAGAAGGGATGCTTTCATTTCCCACTCAGAGTCAATAAAATGAGCAGTCACCGTGAGATAGCTTACCGTAGCAGAAGAAGTCCAACCATCAGTCGTTAGTGGAATGGAGAGTGCAGCTGACAACTCGTGCTCCATCAACATCCGTGTTTCGTTGTATATGGAAGAGACTACAGTTTGCCTCATATGTGGATGGGATGGCATGTTGTAACGAGGTTTGAGTACGTACAGTAAATACTTGAAGCCAGGTCCTCTACGAGTGAATACTGGCGCATTGAAGATGACATGTAAATTCCGATTGCTTCAGTGATTTTTTTTTGGCCCAAATTATATGTGTATCTAAAGGCTGGTTAAGCACTAAAGGGAGACAGTTTATTTTTTGTCTCGTTCCAGTGATTGGCACATCTGTGTGATGGCATCGGATATGCGTTTGTATGTCAGATGTATTTCCACTCACATACCCAACAACTGCTGAACAACGCCGACACAGTCCTTGTCTTATCCACCACTCTCTCGCCTGTACTACTGTAACTGACTGGGAAACCTTAAAGAGGCCGGCGGGTCTTGTGGGTTGCCACCACTCGCCATACTCGTCCTTAGTGCTGCTATCTCTGACTCACTCACTGGACCGTCGAGTCGACCTGACAAAAAACTGCATACATAGGCAGAGCTCGGCTACATAGGCGGGTGCCAATCAGAGCTTCAGAGCTAAGGTGGAGCTACAGATTAGGTATCCCTAAAGAGCCCGCGTATCTAACATTAGTTCCGCATTACATTAATTAATTTGAACACAACTTTTATTTATTTTTATACCGTGTATTCTCCGTGTGAATTCATGCACCGAACCATGACACCCATACCTTTTCGGTTTAATACAAATACATGTACCGTTCCACCCCTAGAAAATACCAAGGCACACTTGGACATACATAATGTATTTGCTATCGTGGAAGAGTACATGAAAACAATGTAACTATGATTTCATTCATCTTTCAGAAAACATTCAAAGGTGCTGAGATAACTTAAAATCGTTCCTTGAAAATACAACAAAGGATCTAACGCGAGGAACAAAGGAAGATAGATCATCGACTCCTTTAGACAAGATCTACACGGAGCTTTACATCAGAAAAGGAGGCAGTGGGGAGGTTAATAGTGAACATGAAGTGGTTAATTTGGAATGCAAAAGGAGTTTGAGCGAGGAGGAGAAAATCCAGGTCAATGACATTCTTCAACCTTTATCAAACGAAGAAAACCCTCCTCAGAGAGTTCTGACGAAGGGAATCGCTGGCATTGGAAAATCTGTCGCTGTGCAGAAGTTCACTCACGACTGGGCAACAGGAGAAGCCAACCAAACTACTGATTTCATATTTCCACTCACATTCAGAGACTTGAATTTAATAAAAGACCAGCGGTGGAGTCTTGTGACATTGATAGGTTACTATTTTGACGAAGTAAAGGATTTGAAAGAGTCAGACTACAGTGAATCAAGTGTTTTGTTCATCTTCGACGGCCTGGACGAAAGCCAATTACCTCTGGACTTCAACAACAATGAGATGTGCCGCGATGTTACAAAGACCACAACATTAGACGTCCTGCTGACCAACTTAATCTCAGGGAAACTGCTGCACAAAGCCTCAGTCTGGATCACAAGTAGACCAGCTGCAGCCGCTAAGATTCCTCCCGAGTTCTTCCATAGGGTGACCGAGGTACGAGGCTTTAATGATGAGCAGAAGGAGGAGTACTTTCAGAAGAAAGTTAGTGACAAGGAAATGGCTCAGAAGATCTACGATCATCTTCAGTCAAAGACGCAAAGAAGTCTGTACATCATGTGCCACATCCCAGTCTTCTGTTGGATTTCAGCCACGGCTCTCCAGAGTCTCCTAACAGAAACAGAAGAAGCTGAGTTGCCGAAGACTGTGACTGAAATGTACACACACTTCCTGATCATCCAGACAAAGCTGAAGGAATATCAGGAAGGTGTAACAGACAAAGATGTGATCATGAAATTGGGAAAGCTGGCATTTGAACAGCTTCAGAAGGGCAACATACTCTTCTATGAAAACGAGTTTAAAAGTTGTGGAATTGATCTGAAACAAGCTGCAGTTAATTCAGGAGTTTGTACACAGATCATAAGAAAAGAATCTGGTCTTCACAAACAAGAGATTTACTCCTTCATTCATTTAAGTGTTCAGGAGTTTCTGGCTGCTCTTTACGTATTAGAGACTTTCTTAGATAGTGGAGAAAATCTGCTTTCCAGCCAGACAAGTGTGAAAGAGCCATCAGAGAAAGAACGTCCCATCATTCTCCTCCACCAGAAAGCAGTGGATATGGCTTTGGACAGCGATAATGGACAATGGGACTTGTTCCTGCGCTTCCTGCTCGGTCTGTCGCAGGATAAAAATCAGGAGCTTCTTCAGAAACGAGTTGGATTCAAAGGAAGACATCCACAGAGCAACCAGGAGACAATCAAGTTCATTCACGAGAAGATCAAGATACTGTCCAACAGCGAGAAGAGCATCAACCTGTTCCACTGTTTAAATGAGTTGGGTGACCAGACTCTGGTAGAGCAAGTCCAAAAGTACCAGAGCTCAGGAAATTTTGGTAAACTCTTACCTGAACATTGGTCAGCTCTGGCCTTTCAGCTGCTCGTTTCCAATGAAAACCTGGATGTCTTTGACCTGAAGAAATACAAAGGATCAGAGGAAGTTCTGGAGAGGCTGCTGCCAGTGCTCAAAGCATCAAAGAAAGCTTCGTAAGTCTTCAACCTCGAGAAACCCAACAGCTCTGCAGCTCTCCGGTTGTGTTTCAGTGTAGAGTACAGAGGGAAGTGTTTGCAAAATGTTAACAGTCATTTTGTTTTTAACTTTAAGTTAAGTAACTGTAACCTCACCTACAGATGTTGTGAGAACATTTCATCAGTTCTCAGCTCAAAGTCTTCTGGTCTGGAGGAGTTAGACCTGAGTGGAAACGATCTGCTGGACTCTGGAGTGGAGCTGCTCTCTGACGGTCTAAAAAGTCCAAACTGCAAACTCCAGAGACTCCGGTAAGAACATCCAGATGCACAGTATGTTTGTGGTGATTCATAATACAAATAATGTGGACTTTGGGAAACTTAAACTGGGAGTAGTTTACTTTTATTTCATGTTACAGTGAACATAGATGAAATATTTCCTTAAGATATCTAATGTCATGTGGTGATAATCTACATTTACCATCTTTAATCATTCTCTGTTTTTCTTAGAGTCTGATGTTTCAGGAGGATATTAGTTTTAACTTTGTCCAGAGATAGCTCCTAGTTTAGCGTGAAGACTAGAAGCAGGGGGAAACTGTTAGCACAGCTCCATCAAAAGAGAAAAACTCACCTCCAACACCTCCAAGTCTGTCTGATGTACATGTAGCTAACGAGATTCAACATGTTGAAAGGTGGAATACTTCACTTTCAATTTGGCTGCTACTATTCTTTGTGCTAAGCTAAGCTAAACACATTCTGCCCCTAAACTAAACTGGACACACAGAGATGAAAATATACATAATATTATCTGACTCTGGGGACATTTAACATCTAAATTAGTGTCCAGCTGGCTAAAACTCTCCTGTTGACCATACTCCTGAAAATGTCCCAATTCTGATGTTCAACATGTGTGAGTCAGGTCTAATTATTAATATTTTCTAATTAGTTTTAACACCTCAAAGCTTCATGAAGCAACATAGAACTAAATGAAACTGTCCCCTACATGCAACATCATAGACTAAAGACCATTTCAGACCAAAGATTCACTATGAGTCAAAATCATAATAATATGTTAAAAACCTTTCTGAGTTCTTGGCAGAGACACTTTGTCAACTGGAGACACTGAAGTGAGTATTGTGGTTGTAATCACACTTTGAATTAAAGTCATAAAATGTCACACATTCTCATGTTCAAACTGTTTTCAGGTGTTTTGAGGCCATTTTTACACTAAAAGTCTATTTACATTATTATTAAATAAATGGTGTATAACACACTATAATCTAGTTGTGAGCACATATAAGGACATTTTAAGTGTTTATTAATGTAGCGTGTTTGTTGTTATTATAACTTCTATGAAACATGATTTATATGATTACAGCTGTTTTACTTTGTTATTAATGATCTGTTCATACAGCAGCCTCCCCTTGGTCTCCACAGGAGGAGTTATAGATGCTAACAAATACATTAAGAAACACTAAATCTGCTCACAGATACATGATAGTTATACAAAATGTTTTATATTTTATTATTTATTTTATATTCATTCTCTTCCACAAAAAGTTAGAACACAAAACAAACTCTGATCTAATAACTGTGTTTAAATGTCTCCTTCCAGCCTGAGATACTGCAGGTTAACAGCAGCCAGCTGCCAGTCTTTGACCTCTGCCCTCAGCGACTCCTCTGATCTCAGAGAACTCAACCTGAGCTCCAACTACCTGAAGGACGAGGGGGTGGAGCTGCTCTCTGATTGGCTGAGGAAACCCCAGTGTACCCCCCTCCTGAAGTCTCCCTTCAATCAGGTGAGGAAAAAGATTTGAGTATAAGTGGCATAGAGAGCATGAGTGACGATAGTGATGGCGATGAAAATGAGGAAAACGAACAGAGTTATGAAAGTGCCAGTGAGAGTCCTAGTTCAGATTTTAGCTCTACCGGGCAGACAGCCGGTCAGCGGGCCAGCAGCACCCCCGCTGCTGATAACGCTGACTCCGCTCCATGTGACAGTAACTCTGGCTCGTTCTCCACGACACCAGAGTTTCCTTCTCCAGAGGTTCAGCATGACCCTTCCTTTGAGGAAGTTAAAAAGAGAAAAAAAAGAAATCGTACTATAACATATAAAGAAAACAAACGTGTGGATGTTAAACCATCACCATAGGCTTAGTCTCTCCCCAACAACATCATGTCCTGTTTAAAAATATCCACCTGGAACGCCCGTGGCATCCAGTCTAAAGCTTTTAGATCTACGAAATTGAAATATCTTTTAGACACAGATTTTGATATTCTGTGTGCTCAAGAGCTCAGACTGAATACCCGTAATGACGTCACTGATGTGTGTAAAATGTGGAACAAAGGACTGAGTATAATATCTATTGGGGAAAGCAGAGCCGATGGTGTTGGTATATTTTTTAAAACCAATGATGTTGTTATAATTCGAAGAAGAGATTTAATCCCAGGTAGACTTCTTATGATTGACTGTTATTATAGGGGTGAAAAATACCGTGTTATTAATGTGTACACTGCTCCTGATAGAGTCAGAAAAATGCAATTATTTAAAAGACTTAGAGAGCTTTTAACAGTAGGCTATAAAGTTATTGTGTGTGGTGATTTTAATACAGTCACGGATAAAAATGATATAGTTAGTTTCAATGTTTTTAAACTACTAAGGGAAGGTAAGCTTTTAAAAGAAATATGTGATGAAACTAAATTAATAGACGTGTGTCGTGAAATTTATCCTGTCGGTGTTCAATACACACGATTTGATCACAAGACAAAAACTCGAATCGACCGAATTTATGTTTCTAATCATTTTAAAATCAAGCATTATGGTACAGTAATAAACGACTTCTCTGATCATTTAATTGTTACAACCGTCTTGTCTTCTGAATCCTCAGAAAAAAGAGGCTTCTGGAAGTTAAATTCTCAGTGCCTTAAGGATTCAGATTTATCAATAGAATTAAAACACGAAATTCATAAAATCGTACAATTAAAATGCTTAACTAAATCCTATGTTGAATTATGGGAATTATTAAAACGAAGATTAAAAGATTTCTTCAGATATAAATGTAGAGAAATAAATAAGATTAAAAATGTAAAGTATAAAATGTTGATGGAACAATACGTTAATTTAAAACAGATGAAGAAAAGATCAAATTCAGATGATGAAATCATGTCGGAACTAAAAACACAAATAGATAATTTTAATAACGAAATATTGTATAACATTTATAAGCAAACAAATACAGATAATACAGGAAATTTAATACATACTCTTAAAGCTGGACAACGGCAAACTCAAAGTAAATTTATTAAATCCATAAAGAAACAGGACGGTGATGTAGTGTTTGATGAAAAGCAGAAAAGGCAAGTAATCAGAGAATTATGTATAGAAGCATATAAACATATAGAAATAGATAGTGGTTGTGTAAATATTTTATTAGATAAGCTTCCCTCATACAGCTCATTGAGCTTTACGGAACTTGTGGGAAACATAAGAAAGGATGAAGTGACACAAGCCATCAAACAACTAAACGTTGGTAAAAGCCCCGGCCCTGATGGCCTGTCTACAGAGTTTTATCAGCTAAATATCGATGATGTAACAAACGTCCTCACAGAGATGTATAATGAAGGTGTGAACAGTGGCTGTATGGGGGAATCCTTTTATCAGGGGGTAATGTGTTTATTATATAAGAAAGGTGATGAAAACGACATAAATAGCTACAGACATCTAACTATAATGAATACTGATTATAAAATATTAGCTAAAGTAATTATGAATAGAGTAAATAATATATTAGATGAAATTATAGAAAAAGAACAAACGTGTGCCATTAAAGGCCGTTTGATGTGGGATAACCTTTGCATATTAAGAGAAATGATTAATAAACCTGATAAAAAAGACTTCTATATAATCGGGCTGGATCAAAAAAAGGCATTTGATTATATATCTAAAGACTATTTGTGGACTGTAATGAAGTCTTATGGCTTCCCAGAAAGTTTTATTCATTTGATTAGATGTCTGTATGTTAAATCTAGTGTGTGTATTAATGTAAATGGTATTTTAACAGAATCTTTTAATGTAGAGAGAGGGGTGAAACAGGGCTGTCCTCTTAGCGCTGCTTTATACGTCCTGGCCATCAGCCCTCTTATTAAAACCATAAACTCTGAGAGGCTTATATCTGGTACTCGGGTTGGCCTTGCGCCCAAAATCACTGCCATGGCCTATGCAGATGACGTCACTGTTGTTATTAAAAATCAGATGGAGATGGATGTGTTGACTAATCACCTAAACTTATATGAACTGGCTTCAGGAGCTAAATTAAATCAGGATAAGACAGAGGGAGTTTGGATCGGAGCTGAAAGTAAGAAACGTGATATCAACATAAAAGTAAAGGATGAAATTAAAATCTTGGGCCTGACAATTTGTAATCAAGACTGTAGTGAAAAAAACTGGGAAAATAAACTCTGTGAAGTTAAAGAAGAAGTTAAAAAATGGGAAAATAAAAATACCAATTATAAATCAAGAGTCAACATTGTTAAAACCTTAATCTTATCCAAACTCCTGTTTTTAGCCAATATCTTTCCTCCATCTCATAAAATTATAATGAAATTAAATAAACAGTGTGTAAATTTGGTCTGGGGTACAACCAGGGAAGTAACAAAAAGAGAAATCATGTATAAAAGTAAAGAATATGGGGGGTTAGGGGCAGTAGATATGAGAATTAAATTGTACATAGCCTTTATTAAAAACATGTCAGCAGCCATCTCCAGGAATGCTCTCTGGACCGGAGATCGCTCCAAGTGGAGGAAACGGAGAGGGAGAGCCAGACAAGGTCCAGAGTATAATCTTATCTACGGAGATTTTATGTATGAATATGTAAATCTTAATATTGACTGGAATGGCCTCCCAAGTAAAATGATTTTAAAAAAAATTAATGATTATAAATATGGTGGATACATTAATTATAAAAATTTAACACATAACGAAGGAACTCTTTTCCTGAAATTTTTAAAAAATAAGAACCTCTCGGAGAGCATTCGCGATATGAGATGGCTGATGTCTGTGAATAGACTTGCGGTTAGAGCCGTAGTTTCATGGAGCTGTTATGTAAAAACAAAAAAGTGTCCCATGATTAATTGTGACGAAGACGAGACCCAACAGCATCTTTTGATGGATTGCTATAGGGCAAAAGAAGTCTGGGACAAATTAAAAGTGTATGGTGTTAATTTTGTAATTTCATATAAATCTGTCATGTATTGTATTGTTGTTGAGACTCTATCAGAAAAACAAAAAGAACTTTTACAAATAATCATATGTATTGTATGCATCAAGCTATGGAAAACAAGATGCTGTATGGTTATTCAACAAACAGTCATAAATAGTGACGATGTGTGCAAACAAGTGCTAGCTGAACTCAGGAGAAGAAAAACTCTGGACAAAAAACAGCTCCTTCCTTGGGACACTTTTAACCTGTGAACTACAGCACTTTATAAAAAGACTCTATATGCACTTTATAAAAAGACTCTATATGCACTTTATAAAATCGCTCTATGCACTTTATAAAAAAAAACAACTCCATGCACTTTATAAATATCTCTATGCACTTTATAAATATCTCTATGCACTTTATGAGAGGCTCTATGCACTTTATATTTTAGCTTTGTTTGCACAATTTGTTTTATTAGTTATATTCTTGTAATTTTTGTATGGTATATATTGTCAGGTAGCCTACTGTATGTTTAAATGTATAAATTGTAATTTTGTAAAAACTTAATAAAGCACTAAAAAAAAAAAAAAAAGAAACCCCAGTGTAGACTGGAGATAATGAGGTGAGACTTCTCAGACAGTTTTCTGTAATTCTTCCCTGGACACCTGTTCTGAGATTAATATAATTTATCTAGCTTTTAATTTCAGACCATTTCAGTGTTAGTCAGAATTTGCCCCATTGATCACCTATCTATTTCTATTTTGGAGTATCTGTTGTTCCTGATCAGGCCGTGTGATGCTTTATATTCCCCACAGTGACTGTGTTTACACTCTTTCATTCACTGTGTGATGCAGAGCGACAGTGAGCTACACACACAGATTCATAGAGCTGGAGTTACATCCAGTAACTTCTAACATTATTGTCTCGTTACTCAACAGGAGACGACTGTAATTACTGCAGTGTTTCCCATACATAGCTTCTACTTTGGCGCACCGCCCAGGTAGATAAAATCTGAATTAAATTGTTTTTCCCAACAACGGTGTATTTTTCAATGCACCCAGACCAGCTGCCTCCAGCCCCTCCCCCTCGTTAAGTCTTGTGCCTTGTGCATGACTCATGATGTTGTCAATGTGAATGTTGCACTTCAGGCTCAGAAACTATTGTTACATTAGTAGTAACGTGCTGCTGGTGGTCTTGCCGTGGGTTAACTGTAGGCTACTAAAAAAAACATAGAAACACCGCGACCACACCGCTGTGAAAGCTCCCCGAACTTCATTTATCAGAGTCTGGTTGTTACCCCTCTCCACGGCAGTCTCCTCCGCTCCATATCTATATAACAGAGCAGACTAGAGCTAATTGTTGCTAAGCGAGCCGTCAGTTCTCTGTGCCTGTATCCCTTAACTGCATTTATGGACTCGAGCCCGAATAAAACCAGAGATTTCATTAAATTGGCTGGACAATTTTTCAACTACAAATCAGAGTTGTTTGAATGACAGAAATCTGCTCAGATGAGATCTTAATGAGTGCAACAAGACATGTATAGTAAAGAACAGCATGTTTAGGATCCCCAAATCACAGATTAATACACTTAAAAAAATTAACAATGATCTAACAAACAAAACGAACAAAATTAACTTTAGATAGCATAGTCTTATATGATTTAACAGGAGTTAGGAGGAAACAGTGTTGAGATTTATAATAACGTAACTATGGATCATAGTAGGCTTATAGTCTATTAGGGTATTTTATCTGCTGAATCATTAACATTTGGGAAAAAAAACTGATTTAATTGACAAAGCACATCATGGCTCCATTTTTCTGTCATTTGTTTTAACTTCAACAAGTAATTTGTTGTATTTTTGCAGAATTCGGAAAGAAGTATGAAAGCAGAACTGAGTATATTTTAATATGTTTATTTATACCAAGTTATATCATCATCGTGATATTCAACGTTAGGGCATATCGCATATTTTCGTCATATCGTGCAGCCTTAATAACTACCCTGAAATTGTGTCAGATGCAGCAAAGTGTCACAATATTTTCATCTGTATCATCTTTTACTCTAATTTGTTTAATATGTTAATAGTTATTTATTTTTAAATTATTTGATAAAGTTATGTAGCTATTGTTTTCACCTTTGTTTGACTAGTTTATTACTTAACCCAGCTATCACGTGCCGCACTGTCACATCCTGCGAGCGCACGGTAGGTACGACGCAGAAAACTGGATCTAGCTGGTTACAGCAGTCAAGACGTGGAGTAATAAAATCATCTGATGGTCTCCATATCTCCAAAACAGAGAAAAAGGTTTTATTTTAGCCTTTGACCTGATGAGGAAAAAGCTGCTGCTGATGACAGAATTAATTTGTCTGTTGAATTGTAACAGTGAGTCAGAACTTACACCCAGATTTGTTTACTGTGTGACACATAACCATGTGACAAAAATTCATCCAATCAGCGAATGATTGTATAAAAATGTGTTTTACCTGATTAAACTGTTTTTATATTTTTGTGAAATAACTGAACACAGAAAGTTAACTTACGTTTTTCTTTTTTTTTAAATGTTTTTATGGCATATGATATACTGCTCACAGACAGTTAGGAGATATTGCTGCTTCTGGCCAAGGTTGCACTTGTTAATTTGAGATGCACGATTTGCAGATAGAGTGACAAATGCTTAGTAATGTCTTAGTGTTTCAAGGTTTTTGTTGTTATTATAACTTCTATGAAACCTGTTAGGAGGAAGAATTATAGATGTTAACAAATACATTAAGAAACACTAAATCTGCTCACAGATACATTATAGTTCTACAACATTATATTATTATATTTTATATTTAGTCTCTTCACAAAAAGAACACAAAACAAGCTCTGATCTGAAAACTGTGTTTAAATGTCACCTTCTAGCCTGAGATGCTGCATATTAACAGCAGCCAGCTGCCGGTTTTTGGCCTTTGCCCTCAGCGACTCCTCTGATCTCAGAGAACTCAACCTGAGCTACAACAACCTGAAGGACGTGGGGGTGGAGCTGCTCTCTGATTGGCTGAGAAAATCCCAGTGTAGACTGGAGATACTGAGGTGAGACTTCTCAGACAGTTTTCTGTTAATTATTTCTTCCCTGGACACCTGTTCTGAGAATAATAAAGTTTATCTAGTTTTTAATTTCAGATCATTTTAGTGTTAGTCAGACTCAGACTGCAAACATGTTTCAATCTGTCGCTTCATCGTAGCACAGTACAGTTAAGTAAAACATTTACTGTTCGATTACTGTTTCTCTCTGAGAGTCAGATGTTCAGACTGATAGCACTGTCATGTCTGTACACTAAATATAAAGCTATAGTCACTTAGCTTAGCATAAAGATTGGACAACTGCTAGTTGGCTCTGTCCAAAGGGAACAGAATCCACTATCAACTGGTTTGTTTAATCTGTACTCAAACGGAAGTTAAATATCTACAATTCATCGTTTTATAGGCGGTTACGTGCCAGACGAGCCCACTAAAGCTGTATTTATAGTCGACAGGGTTAATGGTCCCATCGTTGGCTGTTCTTGGTACCAGTAAGGAGTCTCACTGTTACATGTTAAACCAGCTGCAGGCAAGATGGTTACAGCAGTCAATTCCTCATGTAATAAATCATCTCCACGGTCTCCAGATCTCCAAAAGAGAGAGAGAAAAAATATATATATATATATATAATATAATATAATATTATTTATTTTAACCATTTGACCTGATGGAAAAAGCTGCTGCTGATGACAGAATTAATCTGTTGAATTGTAATGCTGAGTCAGAAATTACAAATTACCCAGATTTCTGACTTATGTTTGGATATTTGAAGACTCTATGCAATGAAACCACCAAAGGAGAGATAATAAAGACTAGGTATTGATTGTAACCCCTGCCAGTGTTTGTATTACTGCGGTATTAAACCAATGTGTTTATCTCTCAGGTTGTCCTTCTGCACAGAGAGCTGCTGTGAGTCTCTGGCCTCGGCTCTGAAGTCGAACCCTTCACACCTCAGAGAACTGACGCTGGACTACAGTGATCCAGGAGAATCAGGTCTGAAGCTGCTGTCTGATTTACAGGAGAACAAAAGATACAAACTGCAGACACTGAGGGTGTCTAAGGGATTCATTAGAACATGAACCGGATCAGAACTAAAAGACAACAATGGATCATTTTCCTCCTTCTGTCCGGACCAAATGATCTGAACTACAGGTGTGAAAGTGACCTTAAATTCATCATGACTCTTCTCTCTTTAAGGTCTCGATGCTCAAAACTCCTCAATCAGAAGTCAGAGGGTATCTGAGCACCAACTACCAGCTGAGAGATTACTCCTCTATGTGTAGTGTAGGGGGATGGACACAGAGGAACATGTCCCCCTGCACTTTTTCAGAAGGCAGTGTTGGCTGAAACAGTAGTAGTAGTAGGAAAAACGTAGCGATGTCCAAACTCCCAAACTACAGAATACAAAGAAATTCTTAAAGGGGTGATAGAATGCAAAACCAAGTTTACCTTGTCATAGTTGAATAACGACCGTTTGGTGGGTAAAATGGGCATTCATAGAAACCTCAAAGTCCCATTGACACCTCTTTCCTCTGCAAATCTCACAATTTGAAACTGCCTCTGAAAACGGGTGAATCCCAACAAAGCTAATAGTTGACGTTAACTCGGTGGCTGTACCTTATTTGGCTCTGGTCTGTACCTTTGTCCCGCCCCAAAATGGTCTGACCCAAGCTGGTGTTCTGAATATAGGTTGCATGGATCTCAGACTCTAGTTTAGCTGTGCGCTGCTCTGTGCACTTCCAGGGGAATTGCAAAGAAGAACGTTTGGAAGTTTTTCAAGGATATTGAAAATGAACCATGGTCATAAATGCAGTGTTCCAGGCTGGACAGGTAAACTATAATCTCGGGCCACTTTAAACCACATCCATTCATATTTGATACATGAACTACAGGCAATATAATAGTCTCAGAACATTTTTATTTTTAGTCACTTTGGAACTTTACAAACTCCAACAACAACTGAATTATCCATGTGGCTTAAATGTGCCCCTCATTTATACATTCTGCTCTGTTCCTGTCAAATAAATG
The DNA here is from genome assembly GCF_010015445.1 of Perca fluviatilis. Lineage (NCBI taxonomy): Eukaryota > Metazoa > Chordata > Actinopteri > Perciformes > Percidae > Perca > Perca fluviatilis. Next base: position 4,669,550 of record NC_053112.1, on the reverse strand, counting down.
AAAATAAGATTTATCCTTCGTCCATCCTGTTGTTTGGGAAAGGTGAAATCTGGATTGGTATGATATAGTCCTCTACTGACTAATTCAGTCCTCACGTGTCAGACAGGGTTGGCCAGTCAGCAGGATCAATAGGTTCTACCCTGACGGACTCATGGATATCAGAACTTGTTGTGGGGGATAGGGTGTCTGCAGGCTGTATTGTAGAAGCAGGACCGGTTGTTTCTGTTGCTCCTTCATCTGAAGGCAAATACATACAATTGATGTTAATCTTTTAATACAGATACATGATGGCAATAGGCAATACACTGACAGATTTTCTCTCTTGTTCATATGTTGAGATTTATCACTGATCTTGTGAGTCATAATACAACAGGCAGTAAATACATCTTAATCATAATCTTTTTAAAGGGGTGATAGAATGCAAAACCAATTTTACCCTGTCATAGTTGAATAACGACAGTTCGGTGGGTAAATAGGACATACATAGAAGCTCAAAGTCCCACTGACACCCCTTTACTATGAAAATTTCATATTTTGAAACTGCTGCTGAAAATGGGCAAATCCCAACAAAGCTGGAAGTTGACGTCAACCTCCCAAAAACCGGAACCTTTGTCAGCCCATGGGTGTATTAAGAGAACGGTCACGCCCCAACATTTACATAGGCTACACAACTGACCTGAGATCAGTTAGTCTTCTGAATCTAGGTCACGCAGATCTCTGCTATTCCATTACAAAATTCACTTCTGAAACTTTTTTATGCAAGAAATCAACTATGTAAGGCTCAAACATGGGCCGTTTAACGAAAATGGATGGCTAATTGCAAATTTTGTCCAACTGTGTGTCGGAATTCAGCTGCCGGTGCTGCCTGTGTTGCTGCCTCGCCGCCCAGCCTGCCTTCCTTCACACACCCCGGCCTGCTCTGAGGTACTTGGAGCTCCGTCACGACTGGCAGCCCACAGCACTCCATACACGCGCAAAGTCACCGGATTTTGGATAATGGACTACTACACGTTGGTGCTCTGACAGAGCTCCAGGGCCTGCAGCTCCCCTCTTCCTGCTAGCTAAATGCCCGGTGTATGTGAGTGAAAGCACGGTCAGCGAGCTTGTTACGCCAGCATTCTCTTACCACAGGTTTCAGTTAATCTTTTAATGTGTGTAATTATAATGTGTTGAGTTATTTAAACAAACGATTGGGGAAATAAACGCCGCTTGTCCGCGAGTCTCATTGATAGAGCCTGCTGCTGGATGTAGCTCTATCAATGAGAGCTAGCTCCTCCTAGAATTCCTCTGAAATTCACAAATATTCATTAACTTGAAATCGGACACCGTTGTTAGCTTTATAAGACATTTAGGGAGATGTTGTATAAGTGGCGTGATGAAATTCAAACTGTAAATATACAGAAATTACGCCAAAAATGAAGCTAACTATCCGTGATTTGTAGCTAGCTACACATAGCTAGGATTGAAGGGACAGTCATAGCTAACGAAACCCCCACTGTTCACAAAAATTAATTAACTTGAAATCAGACACCGTTGTTAGCTTTATAAGACCTTTAGGGAGATGTTGTATAAGTGGCGTGATGGAATTCAAACTGTAAATATACAGAAATTACGCCAAAAATGAGGCTAACTATCTGTGATTTGTAGCTAGCCACACATAGCTAGGATTGAAGGGACAGTCATAGATAACGAAACCCCTAATCTTCACAAAAATTCATTAACTTGAAATCGGACACCGTTGTTAGCTTTATAAGACCTTTAGAGATATGTTGTATAAGTGGCGTGACAAAATTCAAACTGTAAATATAGCTAGTTATGCTGACAGCCAGCCAAGATTAACTGGAACTGTTGTAAGAGATTGCTGGTGTAACAAGCTCGCTGACCGCGCTATCACTCTCACACACGGGCCATTTAGCTAGCAGGAAGAGGGGAGCTGCAGGCCCTGGAGCTCTGTCAGAGCACCAGCGTTTAGTAGTCCATTATCCAAAAAACAGTGACTTTGCGCGGGTATGGAGTGCTGTGGGCTGCAAGCCGTAACAGAGCTCAATCGAGCTCAGAGCAGGCCGGGTTGTGTAAAGGAAGGCAGGCTGTGCAGCGAGGCAGCAACACAGTCTTTCCAAATTTGCAATAAGCCATCAATTTTCGTAAAACGTCCCATATTTGAGCTTTATATAGTTGATTTCTCGCTTAAAAAAGTCTCAGAAGTGAATTTAATAACGTAATAGCCCGACAAACAATGTATAACTTTGCAGTGAGACCTAGAGCTGAAGATCTTTGCCCGAACCCGACGGGACCCGACGGGTTGGGTCGGGTTCGGGCTTAATTTCTATTATTTTTCACGGGCTCGGGCCGGGCTCGGGCTTGCGCTTCGGCCTGCATGGTATATGAGCGGTCAGGTGATGCGTTTCGATTAGCGTGAAAATGGATCCTGAGGAGGTGAAACGGAGGACTTAATTAATTTCTATGTTCCAACTTCCAAGTGGCCTATAGCCTCCTTTATTCATGAATAAATTATGTTAAAAAATGTATAAATGACTCATTTTTTACGAAAGACAAAGCTGTGTGCGTGCGGCGCAGTCTCTTTTTTCTTTCTCTCCCTTTTCCGCCGAGTGGTGCGTGTGCCTGTCCGACACTCTAATGATAGACAGCCTTTACAGTCGGGCTGTAAATGGGTTCGGGCTTTTAAAAAGCTGTCAATCAAAATGTACGGGTCGGGCTCGGGCCGAACTCTGTCGGGCTCGGGCCTTTTCGGGCCGTACTTTTAAGGCCCGATTACAGCTCTAGTGAGACCTGCTGTCGAGTCTCCCATGTGTTTCTATGTAGTTTGCTCAAACCAATCAGCGCGTAGCTCATTCTGAATATTCATGAGCATACCATATTTGAAAGAAAAGCTCTTGTTCCAAATAGAGCCATATTCACAGGGTAGTTAAGGGCCTAATAAAATAGCATTCGGGCAATTTTCAGCCCAACCAATGTTACATACCCCATTAGGAGACTTTAAGGAACAGTGTAAAATACCCTATATAATCATTCTATCACCCCTTTAACAAAATCAGTGAACAGTGATGAGTAAACAATTATTAAAACATTTGAAATTGGCATTAGGTGTAAATAAATCATTGTTTTGTATGCTTTTAAGTGTAAAGTAAAATAAAGATTATTAAATAGACTTACCTGCTGCAGGCTCTGTGTCTGTGTTTCACTGGTTGTTGTTCTAGCTGTGATCCTAGATGTCCCTTCACCTGCAGCTGTATTCAAGCACAGAGTAGAACCAGATTAGTGGAGTTCAATAAAATGAGTGAAACGATCGAGAATGAGGTTGAGAGTCGTAGTTTTACAATGAATGGACGTGTGAGGTCATATTCTGAGTGTATTTACATAATCTTGAACTATAACAGATTATCATAGCTTTATTAATATGCATTTATAGCCCACTACTACATCTACTACTAAAACTAATACTATTACTACCACCAATAACTATAATAAATAAACAAACTTACAAGGTTCAGAGAGAGGTGAACCTGGGGGATCAGCTGAGCAAACATAACACCACTCATCACCAACACCATTACATTTACTACATGTATCTACTATTTACATGACTGTAAATACAATCCAGGCAATTTATTATGTGGAATTCATACGTAGCATATTCTACATTAAGATAGAATAGAATCTGTCAGCAAAATCTTTCTATAACCTGACGTCTCCCAAGCATGCATTCATATCCATTCATGCGTTCATATGTTTTAATGAGGGTTTTATTTCACCAGGGTTTTATTTGATTTATTATTTCGTTAATCAATGTTGGTAAGAGAATGCAGTATACTTAAGGGCACCACTACTGGCTCCAGGTAAGTGGTAGTTGGTGGTCTAGTTACCGGGTAACTGCATGTTCCCTGATATTAATAAATGAAGTTATGAGTTACCCCGAGTTGCACCAAGTCTACCGAACTATAGGTGTGAAAGTTAAACTAGATTCCTCTGACAGTAGCTTTGCCGTACTTTCAACTTATTCCAGTGTGAAGTCATTGGTAGCTTCCGAAAGCTGCTTTCAAAGTAGTTCCCCTAACCCTGGTTATTCTCAGATAATAAACCGTCCTGTTGTCCTCGGGTAAAATGTGACACATTTTTTAAAAGTTTCTATATCAGAAATGTGGGTTTCTTTCAACCAAAACTGTCAAAGAAACTAACGTGGATGGTTCCATACAACCATTACTCTTCACAAGTAAAATAAATGATCAGTTCACTACTTTTATTGAATTTGTGTTTTTTTATTTAATTTTATAGCATTTGAGGAAGAAAAATGACAAAAGAACGTTGAAAAAAAAGCTTCAAAAATGCGGGGAAAACCTGGAAGGAAATTGCTAAAAACATTGGGAAAAGTGTCAAAAAAGAACAAAAAATCTTGACCCAGAAAAAACAAAAAGTTGCCGACGGGAAGACAACACGAGGGTTAAGTCATGATCTTAGGATAACGGGCATAAAATATGTCTTAAGTTATTACAGCTGGAGTCAGTTGTTGGAGTCAGAGCTCCATTAAACATCTCTGAGATGATCCTGAAACTTACAGGAAGCGTCTGTAAATGTTGGTGATATAAGAGAGTTATCAATCTCAACATCTAACTCAGAAAGAAAGACAATGTTTCCCAAAATGTCAAACTACTCCTTTAGAGATAGGTATAGATGTTTTTTTACTCCCTTCAAATTATTCTAATGGCATCTTTTGAAAATCCTTCCCGAACTAACGAAGTGATCGCGCCAAAGTACAATAAATGTAATCCTTCACACGATAACATAGAGCAGTGGTTGGAGGCCATTTTGTAGCCACAGCGTCCAGTTTGGAAGGGCACCCTTCTCAGACACGGCACCTGACCTTTGACCTCAGCTTCCCTCCTGTTGCCGAAATCCTCGATCTTCCAGATCAGTCTGCCGTAGTACGATGTGGCCTCGAGCTCCTGCAGGCGCTGCTTTTTGTGACCGAGCGTGGCGGCGTGGAGATCCAGGAGACCCGAGTGATGCTTCAGATTCTTCACGGAATTCAGGAGTTCACGGAAATGTTCTACAGCTCGCCCTCTCTGACCTCTCTGAACCTCCAGCCCTCAACTTCACATCCACTGACTCAAAACTCAACTATTTAAAACACTCGTTAAAGTTTTGCCTCATCGGGAAATTTTTTTTTGCTGGTTAAGGTTCTGCTGACTCCTCCTCCCATCCTCAGTCCATGAACCCAGTAAACACATGAATGAAGTAAACAGGGACTGTCCTTCCTTTGCCGTACCTGAAGTTGCTGCATTCTGGCTGCTGTCTGGAGATTCCGTCATGCACAACTCGTATTCTTTCACATGTTTCAGACCAGATGTTGTAACAGCGGCCATGTTGTGTATAGTTTAGGGTCCTCGCCACCACCAGACCAATCAGCATTGACCAGATTGAACATGTAGCTGGACTTGAATGGCCTTCTTTTGACTGAAAGTACTGCCAAACAACAACTTTTTCTGCTCACCAGTTCCATGTCCACTTTCTCACAGCCTACTGCATTGAACGCTCCACCTACGTAAACACCTTCCCGTAATCAACGGCGCCGTCATTACGGTGACCAGCGTAGCGTGCCGAGTGCAAGCGTAGGGTTTGGTTCACTGGGAAAAAATTCTAAGGTTCGCCAGAAACCCAACCCCGTCAAAATGCAGCGCGGCTGGGTTTCGGAAAAGAAGAAAGCAACGGTTAAGTTTAAGAAACGTGACACGTGGGACACGATCCCCGGTCTCCTGGGTGAAAGTCCTGTGTTACTACTCGCTACAGCGTAAATTCACACGCAATTGCAAGGTAATGTAAGTCAATGGAGGCCAAACAGCGTTGATAAACACGCTAAAAAGCAATTATGCGTCTTGATGACACGCCAAAATGGCATACGAATTGACATGTCATACATACGCACCTTCGCCAGGTTGTCAGGTTTTTGTTACCCAAGTGTTCTCTAAGGGCCTAGGAGAATTGGCAGGACTCCCAGTCCACGCCCTGTTGTGCCTTTGTAATCTAAGGTTGTTTGGAGCAATAACTCCACCTCCTCATCTGTCCAGACAAAATTGTCAGCTTTTGTTTTTCGCTTCACCATGTTTTGGTTTTGCGCTACTAGGGAGAGAAGTAGAAGGAAGGTTCTATGCAGGTGCACAGACTTGGTGGTGTTGTGTGGCCATGCTTCACACTACCACCTAGCTGCCTGGTGTGTATACTACATCGGTTTTCACACACTTTTGCGTCACCACATGCACGCAGATCCCCCAGGGTAAATCCAGACAGCTAGCTAGACTATCTGTGGGGCTTTTCTCCCAAGACGATTGTGATTGGTTTAAAGAAATACCAAAAAAACAGAGCACGTTTTCCTCCCATCCCAGAATGCTATGTGGACTAGTTAGACCTTCCTCCAGCGTGCTTTGGAGGAGAGTCAGACAAAGCAAGACCAAGAGTTAGGTGACCGTGAGGAGATTTTAACTGAATTTGACAGTGTATTGGATTAACATCACTTACTATACCTTTAACCCTGCAGCACACATCTCTTTTCTAGCGTTTCTAGTTTTTTAAAGAAGGAGAACGTTTTGAACAGTACAGGAGAATAATTAATAATAATAATAATAATAATAATAATAATAATAATAATAATAATAATAATAATGAAATGCATTTGCATGAATTGTTACATAAAAAATCCCAAGAATGCTGGAAATGATTGTTTGACGTTTTAAAAATTTTTTTGGGGACGAACCCAGACCCCCCAGTCACAATGTGTCTCTTCCCCCATGTTGAAATTAAACCTGCGCCATTCCTCCTTATGCACCTTCAGAAAATGCACTACAGAAATGCACTACTGATTATGATGTTTTTCTTGTGTAGCATGAAGAGAATACAGCTGCATGTTAAACACTGACAATAAATTTACCTTGAACCATATACAGTTTAAAACTGTAAATAAAAGTATAAATAATTACATAGGAGACAAGTTAGCGTCAATCCCTGGATCACTTCCCAGTCAGTATGGACTGAAGGAACGATTACAGCCACCAACTATCTGCATACGTGTAAGGTCATGAGTAAACCACCAGGAGTCACTGCTGTTATGTCTATTACAGGAGAGTTCAGCAATTCACACTTGTCCTTTTACAGGACACCATAGGTTTCCAGTTTCGTGCCTGTAGGTCGTTTTTCAAACAGTGTTTTCCACTACTCCATAAAGGTAAACAGGTTAACCGGTGGGGTGGCCTAAATTATTGAAAAACATAAATTCAAAACCACCCGTTAAGTTAATTTGTTCACACATTGAGTTTCTTTAAAGGGGTGATAGAATGCAAAACCGATTTTACCCTGTCATAGTTGAATAACGACAGTTCGGTGGGTAAATAGGACATACATAGAAGCTCAAAGTCCCACTGACACCCCTTTACTATGAAAATCTCATATTTTGGAGACTACACCGAAAGCGGAAAACGCGAATCCCAACAAAGCTAGTTGCTTACCGCAAGCGTCTCAAAATCCGGAACCTTAAGAGAACAGTCAGCCCCAACATTTACATAGGCTACACAACTGACCTGAGATCAGGTAGTCTTCTGAATCTAGCTAGGTCGCACGAGTCTCTGCTATTCCATTACAAAATTCACTTCTGAAACTTTTTTTGCGCCAGAAATCAACCATATAAAGCTCAAATATGGGCCGCTTTACGAAAGGATGGCTAATTGCAAATTTTCTCCGACTGTGTGTCGGAGTTTAGTGCCGGTTTGGTGCTGCCTGGGTTGCTACATGCACGCCCTGACCGCGAGTGTCAGCGAGCTTGTACGCCCGCAATCTTTTACCGCAGCCCGCAGGTTCCAGTTAATCTTATAATGGGTATGTGTGTTGAGTTATTTAAACAAACAATCGGGGAATAACGCACTCTTGTCCGCGAGTCTCATTGATAGAGCCGCGGTGAGATGGAGTCCATCAATGAGAGCTAGCTAGCCTCCTCCTAACTCTGACATTCACAAAAAATACATTCAATTGAAATCCGAAATTGGACAAGTGTTAGCTAAGCTTTGTAAGACCTTGAGGAACCTGTAATATTCATGCGGGGGGCCGAGAATTCAAACTGTAAATATACTTTAGTTATGCGGAAAGTGAGCAAGCTGCGGTATTTCCCCATTGTTATGAATGGGACATATGAGCGGCAGCGCTCGCCGGTCCTACAAAGAGCGCCTACAGCGTTCATAAAAATGCCTTAAAATCAAATCGGACACAACGGTTAGCTTTATAAGACATTGGGGAATGATGTTGTATGGCTGACGGAAATTCAAACTGTAAATATAATTTAGTTATGGCGACAATGTAGCTAGCTAGCTGCGGTATTTCCCCATTGTAATGAATGGGACATATAGCAAGCAGCTGCTGGTCCTACAAAAGACGTACCCGCGTTCATAAAAATGCCTTAAAATCAAAGTGGCGTGACGAAAATTCAAACCGTATATATATTATAGTTATGCCGGTAGCTGGCGGCGGAGCCCCTAGTGCAGTATCCACAAGGGTGACTTTGCCCTGGGTATGGAGCCCAGCAGGCTGCCGCGCCTTGTCAGACTGTGTGGAGCTCCTAAAGTCCGACACGTCTTTCCAAATTTGCAATTAGCCATCAAATTTTGTAAAACGCGCCCATATTTCAGCTTTATATAGTTGATTTCTCGCTTAAAAAGTCTCAGAAGTGAATTTGGTAATGAAACATTGCAGTGTCTGGAATATGAGATTCTGTCGCTTCTCTAATGTATGTGTGTGGCGGATTCGCTCAACCAATCAGCGCGTCTCTAATATGTGCGTATGGCAAGTCGCTCAACCAATCAGCGCGCAGCTCATCTAAATATTTATGACCATACCATATTTGGAAGAAAAGCTCTTGTTACAAATAGGGCCAAAACACAGGGATGCATAAGGGCCAGTAAAATATCAACCAGGCCATTTTCAGCCCAACTAATGTTACATACCCCATTAGGAGACCATAAGGAACAGTGTGAAATACCCTATATAATCATTCTATCACCCCTTTAAGCATCAAGCTACAGTTTGTGGTGACAAGCAATGCAAATTAGATTAATGTATTTACTGATGTAAAAGCATCAGCATTTAAGTTGACTTAATATTTGATTTAATAATTCATAAACTATGTATTATTTTCAAGTTTAGATTGTGTTGTGGATTTAATTCTAAAAAAGTAAGCGTATTTTGCACTACTCCATAAAGGATGCTGAAGCCAGCATTCACTGTGAGACAATACAAACCAGATAAAGGTCTCAGCCACAATCCTGAAGCCAGCGTCCAGTTCTTCTGTCTCTCAGCTCTACCCCCCAACACATCAGACACACAACAGAGTCCCGGAGCAGTGTAGAGAGGTATCTCCAGGGGGCAGGCGCCCACAGACAGTGGCTTACAAATATATATTTATATATTAAGACTTGGAAAATGTAAAATGATCCTTACAACTCAGGCACCAAAACATAGATTGTTGTTGTTATGTAATTAATATTAATAAAGAGACAGTTTGACTGTAGATGTATGTCAGATATCTGTTGGTTAGTTTCATGCCACCACTCTCTGTTGATGCAGATTGTACGGTGGCCCAGACTGTTCAAGAGAAAGGCAAAAGCCATGACACAAATATAACGGAAATGAGTGACAACAGAAGTGAGCGTGTTAGTGTTGTAGTGTTTACATTAGTGTTGACCCGGCTGGTCCACTGTAGTTTTAGTTTGCTGTCATGAGTTTATAGACTGTTGTTCCTCCATCATTTTATAATGAATCTGTTGTTCTGTTTCTTCTTCTTTTGGGGCTTCAGTCTTCCTGCAGTTTGGACTCTTTGGAGTTGTGTCAGTGTCTCCAGCTGCCATCAGAGTGCTGACTGACAGCTTCTGTAACGCTGCCAGCTGCTTCTGACAGGAAGAACTACAGCTCAGACAGGCCCTCTGCTCTGACGTCAGACTGACATTTCTAGGTTGGGATTTAAAGGTGTGAGGAAGTGATGAACACAGACAGCAGCAGCGTCTGTCAGAGTCTGCAGACGGAGGAGGAGGAGGTCTCTCTGACCTCATCTGGACGGGACTTTAACAGGTGAGCAGCCTGACAGGTAACATCACATACCTTTGATGAAGACACTCTGCTGTCGCTCCTTAAATATGGGGGATTTATAATATACGTCAACAATGGTGTTTACTGTTTGTAGATCTGAATATTCACTAATTAATTTACTAATTATTCTGTGATTTGTGACTTTTTCACGAAGGTGAGCCTCTATATGTTCAGTGAAGTCAGATTTAATCAACAGGAAACAAGTTAGATTTGATTCACTTCACTTCTGAGGAATGAGGGAGTGTCTTTCAGGCTCCTACAGCCTGAAGGCTTTTAACTCTCTGACTGAACCTTGATCGGCTGGTTACTCTCTTACAGCACAAAACTACACGCCCACAGCTGTTTGTAGTCTTTACCTGGAGACAAAGTTAGGAGAATCCATGTTGGGGGGGCGGGGCCAGTGTTGTACTCCTCAGAGAGGTCTTTTTTGATTGGCAGGTCACAAACTTCATTGTATCCAAAGTGTGAATGTGTGTTGGTTTGGATCATTGACATATATAAAATGGACCAACAGACCCCGTGTCTCTGGACGGAGACCAGTGAAGGATATTAGAAGCACTTTTCCGGTGATTTCTTGATTTACTGAGCAGCCTCCAACTGAGAGAGACAACGTAGATGTGACGTGAGCAACCTGTCTGAAAGTGTGAAGTCTTCTGGTAGCTGTGCCGAGAGAAATCTCAATCATTCCCAATCTTACAGAGACGGAGAGCGTAGGTATATGTAAGGAGATAACATAGACACAGGCTAATTACTGATCACTAACATGCTAGTTAACATTAGTAATTAAACTTAAATAGCTAATGGAAGTCCAAACTGCCTGTGAGCTTCTCCTGTACTATACGGTAATTCCTCTACTGTGTGACAGTAAGTCTCGTGGTTATGACCCAATCGTTAGCCTATTTTTATAAAAACATCTGCTACGGAGCCATAACGTGAGGTACAAGGTAATGGAGCCTTTTATACATCGCCGTGTTTCTTTAGAAATAAACAACGGACAAATAGAGTCTTTAAACGCTTCAGATGTAAAGTTATTCGCTGTCAAAGTGACGCCAAAAAAAAATGTCAGTCAGTGGAATGCTAACGGGAGGTGATCTCTTTGTAGCATCAAAATGGTGCCATAGGAGGTTCAGGTTCTGAATTGAAGCTTACCCCCTTGGTTTGGATTGGTGGACAGCAGTCTTTTAATCCTGAACTACAGACTGAATGAAAACACACCCACAGGTTTCTGAAGAGACAAGTTCAAACCTGCAGTTTGTCTCTTGCAGTTACTGGAGCCAGGAAATCCTAATATATAAACATTAAAGTTAGAATAAGTGGACCATAGGTAAGGTAGCCATCCATAGATCCAGTTCATAAGGATTCACTGTGCTACATGTATGTTTAACATTAAAACATGATTACCATTATTATTTAAATGGCTTAGTGTTATATGCATTAAAAAATGTATGTATAAAGGCTTTAGTGTGCCCTACACGTTATTGTAGGCCCAGTTTAATATGCAACTTCATTTGATATAATATACGTAGTAGGGGGTCCCTGTACCGTCTCTCTTTCAGTTAAGGGGTCCGTGGCTTAAAAACGTTGAAGAGCCAGATTTAATCAGATTTAAACATGAATCCTTGTTTGTCAGCCTTGGAGAAACATGGTAGTGAGAATGAATACTTTCCTCACTGTTGAGCTCAGTCTGAAGCTGACAGGAAATAATAGTTGAGACTATGATTATTAACAGAGACACAGCTAACACAACCAAACTGGTCTGATCAGGGGGAACCAGCACACCTGGGTCACATGTTAGACGCCACCTACACACTCTCAGTGTTCTCAAACGCCTGGTGATGAAACAGATAGGTCTCCATTTTAATCACCACAGCTGTCATACGGCGGCCATGGTGGGACTCAAACTCACACAGACTTTCTGGAGCCTCAGCAGTGAGACACAAATATGTACTAAACATCTGAGAGAAAAGAAATACTTTAAGATTATTTTTTGTCTTTTATTAACAGAATATAGAGAGGGAAAGAAACACAGAGAGAGAGAGACAGAGAGAGAGAGAGGGAGGGAGAGGGAGAGAGAGGGAGGGAGAGAGGGAGACAACAGTAGGGTTAATAATGACTGGGCTCACAGGAGAACTGGATGAAAAGAGTCTTTATGATATAAAATCATGTTTATTTCAGCTCCTATTAATGTTGTCTATGTGATGTTTATGTTTCACAGTGAGAGCATCTGGGTGAAGAAATGCAGAATGAGAAACTGCTTCAGCTGAAGATCCAGAAACATCACAGCTGGTAAGATCATGGCTCACTTTCCTTATTAAGATGAACTGCTACTTTATTGATCTCACAATGGGAAAATAAATGTTTTCACTCTGTTGTTAGATATTACCAGGGTTTCCAGTCTTAAAAAAGTTTCAAAATCAGAATTTTATGCCTTAAAAAGTCTTAAATTCATATATATACACCGGTAAGTATTGTGTTCTAGGTCTTAAATCATTTTAAACAGGTCTTAATTTTCCTACGTCTATGTAACGCCTCTAATGCTCATTGAAATGTTCCCGCAGCGCTTAAAATGTTTTTTTAATTTTTTATTCTGTGGTGTTGTTTAGGGCTATAACGATATTAGGGGTGGGAGTCTCTTGGCACCTCAAGATTCGATTCTAAACCGATTCTCAATGCATCTCGATGCAACAATATTTTTATGTACATTTCCATGCATGAAAAAATATACATATAAATCTGAGTTTGTTTGATTTTGACATAAACAGTATTTGTCACACACAAGTTGTAATGAAATGTTTTGTCTACTGAGTTTTTTTTTTAAGCTCAAGCCTTCAACATGCTTGTGATAGTCCCCTTCTCTCCCAGTAATCTTCCATGTCAGAGGCTCAGTCATGTTTAAAGGTGGATCATTGGCTTCTTAGAACATGAAACATGACGTGGTCAGATGTAATGTGATAAAGTAGATCAACAGCCTTTATGTGTTTTGCCTAATTATTTTATGCATGTCTTATTAGATCATGTGTATATACAAAACTTATTTATTTTTTCCTTTTGGCCATTTTTGTGTTTTTTTTTTTTCTTGCCTTAACTCTAGGTTGTTGTCCATTATCCCAGCTCTTTCAGTCACTCTGTTTTCTGATTTGTACATGTCTGGAGACAGTAACTTTTAAATCAAAATCAACACATTTTTTTTATTGATTATTAACTTATCAGAATCAAGCATTGAATTGTTCTAGAGAGAATTGCGATGCATCTAAGAATTGATTATTTTTCGTACCCATAAACGATATGCAATATGAAACCGAAATCGCAACACTCAGATCATCTTTAAATTACTATTAGTATTAGTCCTTTTGGTGGATTATCCCCCTTGTGTCAGGTACATTTAGTTAACTGTAAAGACGGCTAAAAGCCGGAACGAACACCGGTAACACTAACGGAGGTGTAACGTTACGAATGGCCGCTCTTCTGACTTGGGTGCCTCGGTCTGTTTCTTGACGGTTCAGTAAACTGCCGTTAGCGTCCTTAGCACCAGAGTGAAGTGCTGACCGGGCTGGCTGCTAGCTGGCTGGGGGCTGACTGTGGATGTGCCCCCTGCACAGGGCCGTAATGACAGCCCTGGTCACATGTTAGACTTGTACTTGGTGCGTTTATTCCACCTGGGAATATCAGGGACCTCCCCGTGATTAAGTTGTTTTTCCGACTGCCAGCATGTGCTATGGTCGGGATGCGTGGTCTTCTTCTTCTGTTATTTTGCCGTTTCACATAACAAGTTGTTACATGACTGCCACCAACTATTGGGCATAGCCTATAGACCATCAGTTGTGTTAAAACATAGAGGCCACAATAACAAAGAGTTGCTGCTGTTTTCTTATGCAAGCATCCAAATAGCACATCAACAGGTGTTTGTGTTAGCTGCAGGACAACCAACGGGAAAGGACACGGAGAAGGTGTTTTTTTATACATAGGCCTATATATGAATAATCTGAAACATGTTATGTCTATCTATCTATGTTTCTTGTCAGAAGCATTTGTCCACAATAAAGTTGATTATCATTGAAATATTTTCAGTGAAACAAAGTCGCCTCCATCAAACATCAGTTGTCAACAACGCATCACCAGCTGGGAAACTCTGTTAGCAAAATCTACGCTGAGTTCCCCACCACTGATTCTCCCAGGAAGTGAAGTGAATTATGACATTTTTTCTGGGAAATTTTTTTCCCATGCCCATGAACGCATGGCAAATGTTCTGGGCTGATTAGATCAGAAAACGTGACATAGACAAGCCAATCAGAGCTGGCTCCCCTTCCTATGTCACATGCTGGTTCCATACCGTGCGTTCATGGACTTCGGAAAAACGTTTTTCCGAGTAAAAACATCACCATTCACGTAACGTCCTGTGGGAATCAGAGGTGGGAAACTGGGGCTGGATTTTGATAACCGAGTTTCCCAGTTGGTGATGCGTTGTTGACAACTGACGTTTGATGTAGGCGACTTCGGTTCACTGAACATATTTCAATAATAAACTGTTTATTGTGGACAAATGCCTCTGCCAATAAACATACACAGACATAACATGTTTCAAATTATTCATAAATAGGCCTATGTATAAAAAACAACACATTATCAGTGTCTTTTCCCGTTGGTTGTCCTGCAGATAACACAAATACACACCTGTCGATGTGCTGTTTGGATGCTCGCAAAAGAAAACAGCAGAAAATCTTTTGTTATTGTGGCCTCCATGTTTTCACCACCTGATGCTCTCGGCTACGGCCAACCGTTGGTGGTAGTCATGCAAAAAGTTGTTATGCCAAACGCCAATATAACAGAAGAAGAAGAACACGCATCCCGACCATGTGAACGCTGCCAGTCGGAAAAACAACGTAACCAGGGGGGGCGGTGCCTGTTATTTCGAGGTGGCATGAACGCAGCATTAGTATATACCTCCCCGCCCCGTCTGAGGGCCTGATTTACAAACACTAGCGCAGTTTGCGCTGCGTCTGTTTATGCGAGTTCGTTAATAGCGCACGCTATGCTTCCACATTTTGCGTAGTATTTATCAACCCTGACACCCATCAGCCAATCAGCGTCTTTCTCCGCCCACTAGACCGTAGATGGCGCTGTAACAAAGCGGTACTTGTGCTATGATATGGCTGAGTGCAGACTGCGATATTCCCACTGCTGATGCTATGACTGTTTGAAATGATCCTGATGCCAATATTTGTAATGTAGCGAGGAGTTTAACAACTGCTGGAATGGGATGTGAACGCTGAGTGTGGGAGATTCTTCCAGTAACTCTAATATTGCATGGCTGCTTGATCTGTAACGCTAAATGATGTTGTGTTCACTGACAAAGTGTGATTCTTGTGTTAAAAATATTTTCAATCTCGCTTATGTCTTCGTCTTGCTCTGTTGCCATTTCACCAGCGGCATATAAAGGTCTACGAGGAAACTCGACTGCAGCTGGTTTAGACCTGCTTTTAAGAGGCGGAGAATTTCCCCCGCAGAATAGAGGCGCGCTCTTACTGACAGTCTTTATAAATACCACGGAATATATAATTAGGGGCACTTTGCGCTTATCCTCCCACCTTTTCGGGTGGAACTCCCACTTTCCCCACAACACTCCCACGAACGCATATTGAAAGCGCAACTTGTCTCTTCTCGCTCATGTGGCAGATAATCTGCGATTTTACCCAAGTGCGCCCTGTTTGTAAATAGCCCGCATCGGTTACGTCCGTCTTTGCGACCAATTAGCGCCTGGAAACAGGCGCAAACGGCTTGATAAATCTAGCCCTGAGTATCTCCACCTACGACTTGAGAACCACCTTTCCAAAGGTAAGTCACATTTTTCTCGCAAGCCAATCAGAGCAGATTGGGCTTTTTTTCAGGAGGGGAGCTTGAAGAGACAGGTGCTAAAACAGAGCTTCACACAGAGGGTGAATAAAGATATATTCAGACAGACAGTATGATATAAATAAATAATGTTTTTACAACATTAAAGCATGTGAACATGTTGTAGTAGAAACCCAAAGGAGATGCAGGTTAGTTCACACTGACGGAGTAGTTGAATAATATGGGTGTTAACACAAAGCAGAATCACTTCCTGCTTTATCATTAAAGGTAGTCTGGGCGGGAGTTGAGCATAAAAAGAGGAAGCGACTCCTGAAGGTTGGACTTTAATAACTGCTCCTTTTCAATTCAATTCAATTCAATTTTATTTATAGTATCAAATCATAACAAGAGTTATCTCGAGACACTTTACAGATAGAGTAGGTCTAGACCACACTCTATAATTTACAAAGCCCCAACAATTACAGTAATTCCCTCAAAAGCAAGCAGTGCGACAGTGGTGAGGAAAAACTCCCTCTTGGGAAGAAACCTCGGACAGACCCAGGCTCTTGGTAGGCGGTGTCTGACGGGCCGGTTGGGGATGTGATGAACAGTGGCGATAATAGTCAAATTAATAATGGAACAGTGACTTCAAATGGTAGTCGTAGTAGTTCATGTCATATCAGGGCGCTGCAGGGCGTTACAGGATATAGCGTGGCCCAGCAGAGCATGGATGGACGTAACAGGAAGCAGCAGGGTTCAGCAGGACGCAGCATGACATTGCAGGGCACCGCTGAGCTCAGCAGGGAGTGCAGGAGGACCACGGCGACAGCTGGAACCAGGATCTTGGTGCCAACGTTCTCCAAGGAAATACGCTGGGGGAAAAAAGCATAAGGACTCCGGGGAGTAAACTCCCCTGAAGCTAGGATTAGTAACAAGCATTTCTGGGATGGGATGCACACAAATTGTAATAGAAAGGGAGAGGAGAGAGCAGCTCAGTGTGTCAAAGGAAGTAAGGAAGTCCCCAGGCAGTCTAGAACTATAACAGCATAACTAAGAGAGACAGGTCATAAGGAGAGGTAGCCTGTTCGGGCTTTGAACTCTCCCCTGCCGGATCGGGCTTTACTGGCCTGCCTTCCTTTACTTTTGTTATATGTTATTAATCTAACAATTATGAAGAGAAGCAGGTGGGCCAGATAGGTGGACACTGCAACTCCTCACTCCCTAACTATAAGCTTTATCAAATAGGAGAGTTTTAAGTTCATTCTTGAATGAGGTGACAGTTTCTGCCCCCCAAACCCAGATTGGGAGCTGGTTCCATAGGAGAGGAGCCTGATAACTGAAGGCTCTAGCTCCCATTCTACTTTTAGAGACTCTAGGTACCACAAGTAACTCTGCATTCTGGGAGCGCAGTGCTCTAGTGGGACAATAAGGTATTAGGAGCTCTTCTAGATATGATGGTGCTTGATCATTTAGAGCTTTGTAGGTCAGGAGAAGGATTTTAAAATCAATCCTGTATTTTACAGGAAGCCAATGCAGAGGAGCTAATACAGGAGAAATATGATATCTTTTCTTAGTTCTTGTGAGAACACGCGCTGCAGCATTCTGGATCAGCTGGAGAGTCTTAAGGGACTTATTTGAGCAACCTGACAGTATGGAATTACAATAGTCCAGCCTGGAAGTAACAAATGCATGGACTAATTTTTCAGCATTGCTTTGAGACAGGACATTCCTAATTTTGGCAATGTTACGAAGATGAAAAAAGGCTGTTCTTGAGGTTTGTTTTAGATGGGCGTTAAAGGATATATCCTGATCAAAAATACCCCTAGATTTCTGACAGTAGTGCTGGAGGCCAGGGCAACACCATCCAGAGTGATATCGGGTGATGACTCAGAAATGATGTTGGGAGACCTCAAAGATGATGACCAGTCCGATGATTACAAATCAAGTGCAGCTTTATTCAAACAGTGAACAAACTTTCATGACACTGGGACAACCATGAGCATACAGACACGTCTGCCCAAGGATGAACCACATGTACATCATAGTGAAAAAAAAATACCCCTAGATTTCTGACAGTAGTGCTGGAGGCCAGGGCAACACCATCCAGAGTAGCTATATCTCTAGATAATGAAGTTCTGAGGTGTTTAGGGCCCAGCACAATAACTTCAGTTTTGTTAGGGTTTAACATCAGAAAATTATAGGTCCTCCAGGATGTTATATCTTTAATGCACGTTTGAAGTTTAGCTAGCTGACTAGTTTCGTCTGGTTTGATTGACAAGTATAATTGGGTGTCATCCGCATAACAGTGAAAGTTAATTGAGTGTTTCCTAATAATATTACCAAGAGGAAGGATTGGAGGATTTATCATTAACATTAACAAATTGAGATCGATCAGAGAAATAGGACTTACACCAGCTTAGAGCAATTCCTTTAATGCCAACTAAATGTTCCAATCTCTGCAACAGGATTGTATGGTCAATAGTGTCAAATGCAGCACTAAGATCTAGTAAAACAAGAATGGAGACAAGTCCTTTGTCTGCAGCAGTTAGAAGGTCGTTAGTCATTTTCACCAGTGCCGTCTCTGTGCTATGATTCTTTCTAAATCCTGATTGAAAGTCATCAAATAAACTATTGCTATGTAAAAAATCACATAACTGATTAGCAACCACCTTCTCAAGGATCTTGGATAGAAAGGGAAGGTTAGATATAGGTCTATAGTTTGCTAAGACCTCAGGATCGAGGGTGGGTTTTTTCAGAAGAGGTTTTATCACAGCTACTTTAAATGACTGTGGTACATAACCTGTTAATAACGACATATTGATCATATCTAGTAATGAAGTGTTAACCACGGGTAACACTTCTTTGAGTAGTCTCGTTGGGATGGGGTCCAAGAGACAGGTAGATGGCTTAGCTGAGAATATCTTTAACATTAATTGTTGGAGGTCTAGAGGATAAAAGCAGTCTAAGTACGGTATATGTTGGGACTAGTCGTTCTTTCTAGCGGTCCTGCATTTAAAGGTGAACCGTTAGAAGTTGAGGGCAAAAGGTGATGAATTTTATCTCTAATTGTTATAATTTTATCATTAAAATTGCTCATGAAGTCATCACTACTCAGTGCTAGAGGAATAGATGGCTCAGTAGAGCTATGACTGTCTGTCAGCCTGGCTACAGTGCTGATAAGAAACCTTGAGTTGTTCTTATTTTCTTCTATTAGTGATGAGTAATAGTCCTATCTGGCCTTTCTTAGGGCCTTCCTATAGGTTTTGAGACTTTCTTGCCAATCCAAACGGGATTCTTCCACTTTGGTGGAACGCCACTTACTTTCGGGGTTTCGCGAGATTTGTTTTAATTTGCGAGTTTGGGAGTTATACCAAGGTGCTAGTTTCCTTTGCTTCATCATCTTCTTTTTTAGGGGAGAAACAGAGTCTAAGGTCGTCCGTAGGCAAGTCGTAGTACCGTCTACAAATGCATCAATTTGAGAGGGACTGAGGTGAACATAAAGGTCCTCTGTTATGTTAAGGCATGACATAGAGTCGAATGCTATTGGAATATCTTCCTTAAATTTCGCTATAGCACTGTCAGATAGGCATCTAGTGTAGAAGCTTTTATCTAATTTATTATAGTCAGGTACTAAGAATTCGAAAGTAATTAAAGAATGATCTGATAATACAGAATTCTGCGGAAATATTATTAAATCCTCAATTTCAATACCATATACCAGCACAATGTCGAGGGTGTGGTTAAAACAGTGCGTCGCCTTGTGCACATTCTGACTGAAACCGATTGAATCTAATAATGAGTTGAAAGCAGTACTAAGGCTGTCATTGTCAACGTACACATGGATATTAAAATCACCTACAATAAGTACTTTGTCTGATTTAAGGACTAAACTCTGAGAATTCAGATAAAAATTCAGAATACGGACCTGGAGCCCTGTAAATAACAACGAATATAATTGGCTGTAATGTTTTCCATTTTGGATGTTGAAGATTAAGAACAAGACTTTCAAACGAGTTATAATTTAGTTTAGGTTTAGGATTAATTAACAGGCTTGAATCAAAGATGGCTGCAACTCCCCTCTATGGCCTGAGCCTCTAGGAATTTGAGTATTAAT
This sequence comes from Perca fluviatilis, assembly GCF_010015445.1. NCBI lineage: Eukaryota > Metazoa > Chordata > Actinopteri > Perciformes > Percidae > Perca > Perca fluviatilis. Next base: position 4,649,470 of record NC_053112.1, on the reverse strand, counting down.
ATGACTGGGAGGAGTGGCTTCATTCAGACTAACATGGCCCAGCCAGGTTTCAGTAAGACAAAATAAATAAATTTTATTATCTGATATCAAATCATTTACCAGTACTGCTTTAGAAGACAGAGATCTAATATTTAATAGTCCACATCTAATTTTCCTATTTTGTTCTATCGTTGCAGTCGTTTTAATTCCAATTAGGTTGTTAAGTATAGCGCATCTTTTGTTTACCTTTGATTTAACCAATCTGAGTCGGGGAACAGACACTGTGCTTATTAGACTATGAGTGGGCGACTGCTCCAACGGAAGCACAGAGGGACGCATTGCACTGCACCTCTGATTACTAATATCAAACTTGGGTTGTCATGGTTTATGTCTGATAAACTCGGTCATATTCTTTGATATGAGAACGGCACCGTCCCAGGTGGGATGAATGCCGTCTCTCTCAATCAGACCAGGCTTTCCCCAGAACGCCCTCCAGTTATTCACATAGCCCACATCGTTAGCTGCAGGGTGCGAACTACGGGGGAGCTAGGGGGAGCTCGGCTCCCCTTAATAAGACATGGGCTCCCCTGAAAACGTGATTTGTGAAATTTTGGGGGGTCTCTAAAAATATTGACAATGTGTCATTTTGACGTGCAATTTCAGTTTTTTGTAATGTGATCATCGTGGATTATTATGTGTAAAACTGGAAAAAATATTCATGCATGTCGGCGATTTGAACCTAATTCACTTCAATAAAGATAACTATACATGCTATTCTTGTTATGAGCATCAAGGCGTGGCGGCGCTGCGGTGTAAATTCAACTCATGTTAACCATGTACAGTGCCTTGCGAAAGTATTCGGCCCCCTTGAACGTTTCGACCTTTTGCCACATTTCAGGCCTCAAACATAAAGATATAAAACTGTAATTTTTTGTGAAGAATCAACAACAAGTGGGTCCCAATTATGAAGTGGAACGAAATTCATTGGCTATTTCAAACTTTTTTAACAAATAAAAAACTGAAAAAGTGGGGGTCAAAATTATTCAGGCCCTTTACTTTCAGTGCAGCAAACTCTCTCCAGAAGTTCAGTGAGGATCTCTGAATGATCCAATGTTGACCTAAATGACTAATGATAATAAATAGAATCCAGCTGTGTGTAATCAAGTCTCCGTATAAATGCACCTGCTCTGTGATAGTCTCAGAGGTCCGTGTAAAGCGCAGAGAGCCATCATGAAGAACAAGGAACACACCAGGCAGGTCCGAGATACTGTTGTGGAGAAGTTTAAAGCCGGATTTGATACAAAAAGATTTCCCAAGCTTTAAACATCCCAAGGAGCACTGTGCAAGCGATAATATTGAAATGGAAGGAGTATCAGACCACTGCAAATCTACGAAGACCCGGCCGTCCCTCTAAACTTTCAGCTCATACAATGAGAAGACTGATCAGAGATGCAGCCAAGAGGCCCATGATCACTGTGGATGAACTGCAGAGATCTACAGCTGAGGTGGGAGACTCTGTCCATAGGACAACAATCAGTCGTATACTGCACAAATCTGGCCTTTATGGAAGAGTGGCAAGAAGAAACGCCATTTCTTAAAGATATCCATAAAAAGTGTTGTTTAAAGTTTGCCAAAAGCCACCTGGGAGACACACCAAACATGTGGAAGAAGGTGCTGTGGTCAGATGAAACCAAAATCGAACTTTTTGGCAACAATGCAAAACGTTATGTTTGGCGTAAAAGCAACACAGCTCATCACCCTGAACGCACCATCCCCACTGTCAAACATGGTGGTGGCAGCATCATGGTTTGGGCCTGCTTTTCTTCAGCAGGGACAGGGAAGATGGTTAAAATTGATGGGAAGATGGATGGAGCCAAATACAGGACCATTCTGGAAGAAAACCTGATGGAGTCTGCAAAAGACCTGAGACTGGGACGGAGATTTGTCTTCCAACAAGACAATGATCCAAAACATAAAGCAAAATCTACAATGGAATGGTTCACAAATAAACATATCCAGGTGTTAGAATGGCCAAGTCAAAGTCCAGACCTGAATCCAATCGAGAATCTGTGGAAAGAACTGAAAACTGCTGTTCACAAACGCTCTCCATCCAACCTCACTGAGCTCGAGCTGTTTTGGAATGAGGCAAAGGGGCAAAATTTCAGTCTCTCGATGTGCAAAACTGATAGAGACATACCCCAAGCGACTTACAGCTGTAATCGCAGCAAAAGGTGGCGCTACAAAGTATTAACTTAAGGGGGCTGAATAATTTTGCACGCCCAATATTTCAGTTTTTTATTTGTTTAAAAGGTTTGAAATATCCAATAAATTTCGTTCCACTTCATGATTGTGTCCCACTTGTTGATTCTTCACAAAAAATTACAGTTTTATATCTTTATGTTTGAGGCCTGAAATGTGGCAAAAGGTCGAAACGTTCAAGGGGGCCGAATACTTTCGCAAGGCACTGTATATAAGAAGATGTTAACTCAAAGATTCTTAGAAAAAATATAAACGTTGGAGGCCATTAATCGGCGTGCAAAATCCTTGAAATCCATTCTGCAGTAAGCATCATATAGCCATGGCAAAAAGAAAACAAGGCAGTTTAATTCATTTTGGTTTTACTAAGAAATTGTGTAGCGATGACGTTAATAGCATGACTAATTCACTGTTTGTTAAGGATGGAAGCTTGGGGTGCGTCGCTAAGGTCTAATTGAACGGAGGAATTATGGTATTCTTCGGTAGCCTGAGTAACTTTAACCGTTGTTCATGTGAAAGCTCAAAGACAGCCTGATGCTTTGTTTATAGACTATTTGTGGCTGCGCGTTTCTTATTTTGACCTATCTACTCCTGTCGATAAAGTATAATAGTATATCGCGTTATACGCAACCCCCCCGCATGGAAAAAAAGTGGGCTCCCCCGAAGGCCACGGTATAGTTCGAACACTGGTTAGCTGGGGACCACCCCGACAACCAGCGGTGGAAGGATGATGTACGGCTGTACATTTCATCATTGGTCAGGTTTGGCAGGGGTCCAGAGAAAACTACTGAGTCCGACATTGTCTTTGCGTATGCACAAAGTGACTCAACATTAATTTTAGTGATCTCCGATTTACGACCATTACCCCCTATGTGAAGTATGATCTTACTGTATTTACGGTTCTTTTTAGCCAGCAGCTTTAGATGGGTTTCTATATCGCCTTTTACTCTCAATAATAATAACTGGGCTCACAGGAGAACTAAGTATAAAAATAGGCTTTATTATAAAATCACTTCTTATGTCAGCTCCTTGTAAAATGTCCTGTGTGATGTTTATTCTTTACTTCTACAGTGAGAGCAGCTGGAGGAAGTAATGCAGAATGGGAAAAAGGTTCAGCCGGGCTAAAGATCCAAAATCAGGTAAATGGCATATTTGTGTGTTTTAGTAATCTCTCTGCTCAGCTAACATCTAAACTTGCTGATCTGGTATATGTAGGTGACCTCTCCTTTCAACCAATCAGTCTGTACTCAAACAAGCATGCAGAGTTTAATCTGATCCGTCGCAGTTTATTTATTTTTTGATGTATTTAATATGCACGTTTGTATATGTATTTATGTATTAATTTGTTTATTACTAAATAAAATTGCATTTCATACAACCTGCCTGTAGCGGCAGAACTCTGACACTGAAAACACAAAAATGATCTGACACAAGACAAGGGCAACACAAAGACTAAATACAAGAGGTAACGAGCAAACAAGGGACAGGTGATACAGCAGGTGAAACACATCAGGGAGGGCCAGAACAATCAAACAGGTGGGAAAACACAAGACATGAAGCAAATCAAGACAAGACAAGACAGAAAACAGACTTCAAAATAAAACGGGAAACGGAACAAAATACACAACCATGACAGAACAACCCCCCCCACACCCCCAAGGGACGGATCCCAGATGTCCCAAAACACACAGAGCAAAAGCCAACCCAGGGAGGTCAGAGGGGGTCCGGAGTAAGGTTGAGCAAAAAAGTCAAAAGAAAAACCCAAGGAGGGAAAACAGGGGAACCAAATTAGATACGCCGGAACAGGCGACAGCAGGGCTCGAGAACAGAGGACCATGGAACTCGGGGATCGGGGAACTGAGGACAGTGTGCAGCAGCGGGAAAACCCCTCTGGCGGCCGGCGACGAAGGTGGAACCCTTCTGGCGGCCAAACAGAAAGGCGAACATGCTCTGGCGAAAACAATACCCCTCAGGCAGCTGAGCACGATGGCAAATACTCTCTGGAGGCCGGCGGCGAAGGTTCTCTGGAGGCCAGCGATGAGGACGGAACCCCTCTGTCAGCCGAACAGGACGTCAAGGGCTAAGAGGTGGCCGCCGGCAAAGGTGATATCCCTCTGGAGGCCGTGCCGGTCGGCGAATGCACGCGCGCCTCTCGGCAGAAAACAGAGGGGGAAACGAGTCTGCCGCTGTCGGGAGTGACAGTGGAAATTATTTCAGGTGACACCTTAAGTGGAACCGAAATGAGGAACCGAAATGTGCGTTCTAATCTGGTCCGAATAGTACTGATTGCGTAGGAACCGGTTCCATCGTGGAACTGGGTTTCGGAACCCAACCCTAGTGATGAACAAATGTGATATCACAATTCTCACTCCAACCCAAACTATGTTGGCAAAAAGTATGAGCTAATCACAGGCAGAGTAGGGCGGGTCATGACTTCGCCATCCTAAGAGAAATATGACATACAGTTGAAGAGGACACAGGAAATTATGGCAGACAGAGAGAGGGAAGATACGTGGTACCCATCTTAGATTATTTGTCCTCCTATAAACCTAAAAGCAACTCGTAAACCTCTGAATAGAGATTAGAAGCAGAAAACTGTCCATCAGCCTCCCTCACCACCTTATCCTTCAGCTGACAGCTCCAAGTCCGAGGGGGCTGGGAACTGTGTATGCAAGGCAATGTTTATTTCTATCAAGCTTTATTTGTTCTTGATCTTTCAGGTATTTGCTAAATCAGCTCTAACAAAACAGAATCTCTGAACCTCTTTATAGCAGTTCAGGAGTTGATGAGTTGTGGTTCCTGATTATTTTGTCTATTCTCAATCAGCTGAAACTCCAAGGGGAGCAGGAAGACCAGCAGTCACCGCCCAGGATGGAGGTGTTGTCAACATACCTCAGATTAGCGGTGTTAACGTGGGAGGGAATCTAACAATCCAAGTCACGCAGGGTAATGTTTCCCCCCTATTTATCAAATCACACACATTTATGTTTGATTATGTACCGGATTAAAATGTAACCACCAACATTTCTTAAGAGATGTTTCATGTTTGTGTTTTAGCCTCGTCTCCTGACAGGACAGACGAGACGAAAGCTGCTTCTCCCAAAAACACAGGTATTTTGTTTGTTAACAGATTTTTTACAAACAAATGACAACAAAAAACTTCACCTTACTTCTGTAATTAAAACATAACTAGACTGAATTATTATAAGGTTTTGTGGAGATTACATTGTTGAAGCTAAAATGTTTTTCTTCTCTGTTGTCTGTCCATCTTATACTTCACGTTTTGTTTGCTAACATAAATCTTGTTAGCCTTCCAGCATCTGAGCATCTTCTTGGTGTAATGATCTAAATGACAGAATGACAGTTATTTAGGGTTACTTGCACTTATATGGACCAGATATCCATCCAAGTAAATCTGAACATAGATATGAAAATACCAAGGCACACCTGGACATGCATACTGTATTTGCTAACATGGAAGAGTACGTGAAAATAATGTAACTATGATTTCATTCATCTTTCAGCAAACATTCAAAGTTGCCGAGATAACTTAAAATCTTTCCTTGAAAATACAACTAAGGATCTGTCACAAGGAACAAAGGAAGATGGATCATCGACTCCTTTAGACAAGATCTATACGGAGCTTTACATCAGACGAGGAGGCAGTGGGGAGGTTAATAGTGAACATGAAGTGGTTAACTTGGAATGCAAAAGGAGTTCGAGTGAGGATGAGAAAATCCAGGTCAATGACATTCTTCAACCTTTACCAAACGAAGAAAACCCTCCTCAGAGAGTTCTGACGAAGGGAATCGCTGGCATTGGAAAATCTGTCGCTGTGCAGAAGTTCACTCATGACTGGGCAACAGGAAAAGCCAACAAAACTATTGATTTCATATTTCCATTCACATTCAGAGACTTAAACTTGATAAAAGATAAGGATTGGAGTCTTGTGACATTAATTGGTCACTATTTTGAAGAAGTAAAGGATTTGGAAACGTCAGACTACAGCGAATCAAGTGTTTTGTTCATCTTTGACGGCCTGGACGAAAGACAATTACCTCTGGACTTCAACAACAATGAGACGTGCCGCGATGTTACAAAGACCACAACATTAGACGTCCTGTTGACCAACTTAATCTCAGGGAAACTGCTGCACAAAGCCTCAGTCTGGATCACAAGTAGACCAGCTGCAGCAGCTAAGATTCCTCTCGAGTTCTTTCATAGGGTGACCGAGGTACGAGGCTTTAATGATAAGCAGAAGGAGGAGTACTTTCAGAAGAAAGTTAGTGACAAGGAAATGGCTCAGAAGATCTCTGATCATCTTCAGTCAAAGATGCAAAGAAGTCTGTACATCATGTGCCACATCCCAGTCTTCTGTTGGATTTCAGCCACGGCTCTCCAGAGTCTCCTAACAGAAACAGAAGAAAAAGAGTTGCCCAAGACTGTGACTGAAATGTACACACACTTCCTGATCATCCAAACAAAGCTGAAGAAATATCAGGAAGGTGAAACAGACAAAGATTTGATCATGAAATTGGGAAAGCTGGCATTTGAACAGCTTAAGAACGAGAAAATACTCTTCTATGAAAATGAGTTTAAAACTTGTGGAATTGATCTGAAACAAGCTGCAGTTAATTCAGGAGTTTGTACACAGATCATAAGAAAAGAATCTGGACTTCACAAACAAGAGATTTACTCCTTCATTCATTTAAGTGTTCAGGAGTTTCTGGCAGCTCTGTATGTGTTAGAGACTTTCTTAGATAGTGGAAAAAATCTGCTTTCCAGCCAGACAAGTGTGGAAGTGCCATCAGAGAAAGGAGAACATCCCATCTTCCTCCTCCACCAGAACGCAGTGGATGAGGCTTTGGTCAGCAATAAAGGACAATGGGACTTGTTCCTGCGCTTCCTGCTCGGTCTGTCACAAGATAAAAATCAGGAACTTCTTCAGAAACGAGTTGGATTCAAAGGAAGATGTCCACAGAGCAACCAGGAGACAATAGAGTTCATTCATGAGAAGATCAAGAAACTGTCCAACAGCGAGAAGAGCATCAACCTGTTCCACTGTTTAAATGAGTTGGGTGACCAGTCTCTGGTAAAGCAAGTCCAAAAGTACCAGAGCTCAGGAGATTTTGGTAAACTCTTACCTGAACATTGGTCAGCTCTGGCCTTTCAGCTGCTCGTTTCCGATGAAGACCTGGATGTCTTTGACCTGCGGAAATACGAAGGATCAGATGAAGTTCTGGAGAGGCTGCTGCCAGTGCTCAAAGCATCAAAGAAAGCTTTGTAAGTATTCAACCTCAAGAAACCCAACAGCTCTGCAGCTCTCCAGTTGTGTTTAATTGTAGAGAACAGAGGGAAGTGTTTGCAAATTGTAAACACTCATTTTGTTTTTAACTTCAGGTTAAGTAACTGTAACCTCACCGACAGATGTTGTGAGAACATTTCATCAGTTCTCAGCTCAAAGTCTTCTGGTCTGGAGGAGTTAGACCTGAGTGGAAACGATCTGTATGACTCTGGAGTGAAGCTGCTCTCTGACGGTCTAAAAAGTCCCAACTGTAAACTCCAGAGACTCCGGTAAGAACATCCAGATGCACAGTATGTTTGTGGTGATTCATAATACAAGTAATGTGGACTTTGGGACACTTAAACTGGGAGTAGTTTACTTTTATTTCATGTTACATTGAACATAGATGAAAGATTCCCTTCAGATATCTTATATCATGTGGTGATAATGTACATTTACCATCTTTAATCGAGTCAGATGTTTCAGGTGGATATCAGTTTTAACTTTGTCCAGAGATAGCTCCTAGCTTAGCACAAAGACTAGAAGCAGGGGGAAACTGTTAGCACAGCTCCATCAAAAGAGAAAAACTCACCTCCAACACCTCCAAGTCTGTCTGATGTACATGTTACATATAACAAGATTCAACATGTTGAATGGTGAAATAATTCACTTTTAATGGGGCTGCTACTATTCTTTGTGCTAAGCAAAGCTAAACACATTCTGCAACTGAACTAAACTGGACACACAGAGATGAAAAAAAGTGAGAACACAAAACAAACTATGATCTTAAAACTGTTTAATTGTCTCTTTCCAGTCTGAACTTCTGCAGGTTATCAGCAGCCAGCTGCCGGGCTTTGACCTCTGCCCTCAGCGACTCCTCTGATCTCAGAGAACTCGACCTGAGCAACAACCACAACCTGAAGGACCAGGGGGTGAAGCTGCTCTCTGATTGGCTGAGGAAACCCCAGTGTAGACTGGAGATTCTGAGGTGAGACTTCTCAGACAGTTTTCTGTAATTCCTTCTTCCCTGGACACCTGTTCTGTGAATAATATAATGTATCCAGTTTTTAATTTCAGATAAATTCAGTGTTAGTCAGACTCAGACTGCAAACATGTTTTAATCTGGTGCTTCATCCTAGCACAGTACAGTTAAGTTAAATATTTATTATTCGATACAACATTTCTGAGTTCTTGGCAGAGACACCTTGTCGACTGGAGACACTGGAGTGAGTACTGTGGTCGTTATCACACTTTGAATTAAAGTAATAAAATGTCACATTCAGGTGTTCAGACAGTTTTCAGGTATTTGAGGCCATTTTCACACTAAAAGTCTATTTACATTATTATTAAATAAATGGTTTATAACGTATAATGTAGTTGTGAGCACATATAAGGACATTTTAAGTGTTTTATTAAAGTAGCGTTTGTTGTTGTTATAACTTCTATGAAACATGTTTTATATGATTACAGCTGTTTTACTGTGTTGTTATTAATGATCTGTTCATACAGCAGCCTCCCCTTGGTCTCCACAGGAGGAGTTATAGATGTTAATACATTAAAGGGGTGATAGAATGCAAAACCGATTTTACCCTGTCATAGTTGAATAACGACAGTTCAGTGGGTAAATAGGACATACATATGAGCTAAAAATCCCACTGACACCCCTTTACTATGAAAATCTCATATTTTGAAACTGCCGCTGAAAACGTGCGAATCCCAACAAAGCTAGTTGCTTACGTAAGCATCTCAAAATCCGGAACCTTTGTCAGCCCATGGGTGTATTAAGAGAACGGTCACGCCCCAACATTTACATAGGCTACACAACTGACCTGAGATCAGGTAGTCTTCTGAATCTAGGTCACGCAGATCTCTGCTATTCCATTACAAAATTCACTTCTGAAACTTTTTTATGCGAATAACTATGTAAAGCTCAAATATGGGCCGTTTTTACTAATTGCAAATATTGTCCGACTGTGTGTCGGACTTCAGCGGCCAGTGCTGCCTGGGTTACTGCCTCGCCGCCCGGGCCTGCCTTCCTTCACAGACCAGTGTTGCCAGATCTCGCGAGACAAATAAGCAACCAGGCCTGTGAAAACAATCCCAAAACAAGCAACTTTTTCTACGGACACCCGGGAAGAGAAAAATAAATAAACTGTGTGCACGGTTTTACAATCCGTGGGTAAAGATTGTCAATTTACATCCCTGTGGACAGATTGGTAAACTGTGCGCAGTTTTGCAAAACTGTACACACGGTAGTTTATTTATTTTTCTCCCCTGAGCTTCAGGACACTGACTACAATAGGGAGTTAAACCACCTTTTAACATTAGAAAACTGATGGGATATCAAATATAGACTGATGTACCAAGTACATTATATACACGTGTATATAATAACCTTTGATAATTAAAATTTGCATAATACCATCCTGAATTCACAAATTCTTTATTTATTATTGCAGGGACTGCAGAAGATCCCATTTTTAAATAACTATAACCCAGAAACAGGAGAAATTATTACGACGGGTTGAATCCATTCTTTTACTCCTTTCTCTTTCTCCCAGTCTTTGTTATATTTCTTCCCGTATTTCGCCCACTTTGCCCCGGGCATTTGTTCCTCCAAAAACTCTCCTACAGTCCAGTCACCATCACCATCAGTCGCGACTCGCGCGTATTTTCATTCAGTTACTCACTGACGTTTTCCTAAACAGAAAAAACTGATTGCCTTGCTCTGCCTCTGATTGGCTAGTACTCGTTGCCATCTGGGTCAGAGCCAATTAGAAGCAGGATGTGGGTGGGAAAAAACTCTGCTGTCTCCTGTGTGTATGGGGAAAGGGGAGGGACAGATGGCATTTGTTGAGAGACTGAGCAGCACCAGAGTCACTAGAAGTTCCACAAATCATGACTACAAAATATGGTACTGCAGGACCAGTTTTGGTCAGACGAGCTTCTCTGTGAAGAGCTCTAAACTTTGGAACTCATTACCTTCTGACATCAAGACTGTAACTGACTTTAAAGTGTTTACTTTTAGGCTCAAAAACTGGTTAAAAACAAACCAAAAGTGTCCTCATTTTTAATTATTGTAAGTAGGTAAGAATTGTATATGATATGCTTGTTTTTAAATCATGTTTATATTATTTGTATTAGGACTGGAGTTGTTCTTTTATTATGTTCATTTTGAATTGAGATAGTTAGGTATGTAAATTTTATTATGTATAAAAGCCCAACCAGGGACTGGAGTTGAAAATTAGCATCTGCTATAAACTTTTTATGCAGCACTTCAGTGACAAGCTTTGTTTTGACACTATGTCTGTCTGCATTGTCCCTGTCAAATAAATAAATAAATGAAAATGAAATGAACAGGCAAGACTGCTTGACAACTTATTACGGAGCTGGGAACAAGCCCAAATAAGCAACTACACTTTAGAAACAAGCCCAAAAAAACGCGACCCGCGACTACCAATATTTGTAAGCGACTTTACAGAAAAAAAAGCCCAAAGTCGCTTATAATAAGCGGACTTGGCAACACTGTCACAGACCCCGGCCTGCTGTGAGCTCGATTGAGCTCCGTTACAGCTGGCAACCCACGGCACTTCATACCCGTGCAAAGTCACCGTTTTGTGGGCTAATGGACTACTAAACGGCAGTGCTCTGACAGAGCTCCAGGACCTGCAGTTCCCCTCTTCCTAATGCCAGGTGTGTGTGAGTGAGAGCGCGGTCAGCGAGCTTGTTACGCCAGCAATCTCTTACCACAGGTTCCAGTTAATCTTATAATGTGTGTAATTATAATGTGTTGAGTTATTTAAACAAACTATCGGTGAAATACACTCCTCTTGTCCGCGAGTCTCATTGATAGAGCCTGCGGCTGGATGGAGCTAGCTAGCCTCCTCTTAGAATTCCTCTGGAATTCACAAATATTCATTAACTTGAAATCGGACACCGTTGTTAGCTTTGTAAGACATTTAGTTAGATGTTGTATAAGTGGCGTGACGAAATTCAAACTGTAAATATACTCGAATTACGCCGAAAATGAAGCTAACTATCCGTGATTTGTAGCTACACACAGCTATGAAGGGACAGTTGCAGCTGACGAAACACCTAGCTAGTCTTCACAAATATTCATTAACTTGAAATCGGACACCGTTGTTAGCTTTATAAGACATTTAGTTAGATGTTGTGTAAGTGGCGTGACGAAATTCAAACTGTAAATATATTCGAATTACACCAAAAATGAAGCTAACTATCTGTGATGTGTAGCTACACATAGATAGGATTGAAGGGCAGTCGCATCTAACGAAACACCTAGCTAAACTTCACAAATATTCATTAACTTGAAATCGGACACCGTTGTTAGCTTTATAAGACATTTAGGTATGTTGTATAGCTAAGTGGCGTGACATTGTGTGTAACATGTGGTTAGAGATTGCTGGTGTAACAAGCTCGCTGACCGCGCTCTCACTCTCACACAACGGGCCATTTAGCTCGCAGGAAGAGGGGAGCTGCAGGCCCTGGAGCTCTGTCAGGGCTGCCAGCCTAACGGAGCTCACAGCAGACCGGGGTCTGTGAAGGAAGGCAGGAACCACGCCATTTTCAGCCCAACCAATGTTACATACCCCATTAGGAGACCATAAGGAACAGTGTGAAATACTCTATATAATCATTCTATCACCCCTTTAAGAAACACTAAATCTGCTCCCAGATATATTATAGTTTATAGTTTATTTTCTTCCACAAAAAGATAGAAAACAAAACAAACTGTGATCCGAAAACTGTGTTTAAATGTCTCCTTCCAGTCTGAACTTCTGCAGGTTAACAGCAGCCAGCTGCCGGTCTTTGACCTCTGACCTCAGAGTATCCTCTGATCTCAGAGAACTCAACCTGAGCGGCAACTACCTGGAGGATGAGGGGGTGAAGCTGCTGTCTGATTGGCTGAGGAAACCCCAGTGTAGACTGGAGATACTGAGGTGAGACTTCTCAGACAGTTTTCTGTAATTCTTTCTTCCCTTGACACCTGTTCTGAGATTAATATAATTTATCTATCTTTTAATTTCAGACCATTTCAGTGTTAGTCAGAATTTCCCCCATTGAGCACCTATCTATTTCTATTTTGGACTATCTGTTGTTCCTGATCAGGCCGTGTGATGCTTAATATTCCCCACAGTGACTGTGTTTACATTCTTTCATTAAAAAAAAAAAACGCGGTCACCCTGCTGTGAAAGCTCCCCGTACGTCTTTTATCAGAGTCTGGTTGTGACCCCTCTCCACGGCAGTCTCCTCCGCTCCATATCTTTATAACGGAGCTAACCGGACTAACTGAAGCTAACCGCTAATCATTGCTAACCGAGGCTTCAGTTCTCCGTGCCGGTATCTATTAATTGTATTTATGGACTCAAGCCAGAATAAAACCCGTAATTTTATTAAATTGGCTGGACAAGTTTTAAACTACAACTCAGAGTTGTTTGAATGACAGAAATCTTCTCAGATGAGATCTTAATGAGTGCAACAGGTCATGTATAGTACAGAACAGCATGTTTAGGATCCCCAAATCACAGATTAATACACTTCAAAAAATGTACAATGATCTAACAACAAAATGAACAGTGATTAACTTTAGATAGCCCTAGTCTTATTATGATTTAACAGGAGTTAGGAGGGAACAGTGTTGATATTTAAAATAACTTAACTATGGATCATAATAGGCCTATAGTCTATTGGAGGTATTTTCTCTGCTGAACCATTAACATTTGGCAAAGAAAATTAGATTTTATTGACAAAGCACATCATGGCTCCACTTTCCTGTCATTTGTTTTAACTTCAACAATAATTAGATGTATTTTAGCAAAATACTGAAAGCAGTAAAAAGGCAGAACTGAGTACATTTTAATGTTTATTTATAACAAGTTATATCATTATCATGATATTGCATATTTTCCTCATATCGTGCAGAACTAATAACTACCCTGAAATTGTGTCAGATGCAGCAAAGTGTCGAAATATTTTCATCTATATTATCTTTTAGTCTAATTTGTTAAATATGTAAATAGTTATTTCTTTCTAAATTATCTGATAAAGTTATGTAGTCATTGTTTTTCAAAATTCTTCAATGTTGTCTTCACTCTCAATAAACTCCACAGCATCTGAAACACAAGCAGCCAATCACAGTTGCATTCCCCATGTGGTATCTCTGTCAACGCTGTAGCCCAACATGTAGGCACATATCTCAGCAGCTACGACGTAACTTCACAGCATACAGACTTAGCCACTGTAGGTACGATGCAGAAATCTGGATCTAGCTGCAGGCGAGCTGGTTACAGCAGTCAAGACGTGGAGTAATAAAATCATCTGATGGTCTCCAGATCTCCAAAAGAGAGAAAAAGGTTTTATTTTAGCTTCGACCTGATGAGGAAAAAGCTGCTGCTGATGACAGAATTAATTTGTCTGTTGAATTGTAACGCTGAGTCAGAAGTTACACACAGTTTTGTTTATTGTGTGACACATAGTCATGTGACAAAAATGTATCCAATCAGCGAATGATTGTTTAAAATTGTGTTTTATGTGGCCGGCTTGGCTCAGTTGGTAGAGCAGGCCAACATATACTTACTTACTTTATGCCTCAACGCAGAGGTCCAGAGTTCGAGTCTGACCTGTGACAATTTTCCTGCATGTCTTGCTCCTCTCTGTCCCCCCTTTCTCACCTAGCTTTTATGTCCATTAAAGTTTTTATATTTTTGTAAAATAACTTATCAAAGAAATTTAACTTATGTTTTACCTTTTTTAATGTTTTTATGCCATGTGATATACTGCTCAAAGACAGTTAGGAGATATTCCTGCTTCTGGCCATAGTTGCACTTGTTACTCTGAGATGAACGATGCAGATAGAGTGAAATATGCTTAGTAATGTCTTGGAGTTTCTAGGTTTTTATTGTTATTAATAACTTCTATAAAACATGTTTTATATGATACAGCTGTTTCACTGTGTTGTCATTAATGTTCATATAGCAGCCTCCCCTTGGTCTCCACAGGAGGAGTTATAGATGGTAATACATTAAGAAACACGAAATCTGCTCACTGATACATTGTAGTTTATAGTTTATTTTCTTCCACAGAAAGATAAAAAACAAAACAAACTGTGATCTCAAAACTGTGTTTAAATATCTCCTTCCAGTCTGAACTTCTGCAGGTTAACAGCAGCCAGCTGCCGGTCTTTGACCTCTGCCCTCAGAGTATCCTCTGATTTTAAAGAACTCAACCTTAGCTCCAACTACCTGGAGGACCAGGGGGTGAAGCTGCTCTCTGATTGGCTGAGGAAACCCCAGTGTAGACTGGAGATACTGAGGTGAGACTTCTCAGACAGTTTTTCTGTAATTCTTTCATCCATGGACACCTGCTCTGAGAATAATATCATTTATCTAGTTTTTAATTTCAGATCATTTTAGTGTTAGTCAAACTCAGACTGCAAACATGTTTTAATCTGGCGCTTCATCCTAGCACAGTACAGTTAAGTTAAATATTTACTGTTTGATACAACTCAAGTAGCAGCCAATAAGTCAGAGTATTAAGGCTGTTATACAGTAGACGCAGCCAAGCTGGCGTGCGCAAATGTGATGTCACGGGAGCGCTCTATTTGTTTACACTCCCACGTGGTGGTCGTGACACTAGTTGCAGTCTTCACCTGAACAGAGGTGGCGCTAATGAGGAAAGGCGATTTCTATGGACTAGAAGAAGAAAAAGGTAAACAACGGCAGAACTGGCAGCAGCATTGCCATCAATGCTTCGATTCGATCAGATTACCTACTTGGTCGGATCAAGCCTTTCATTCAACGTAAAAGAACTCATCTTAACCCAGTAAGTTTACAAGAGAGACTTGCAGTCACTCTGAGAGTCCTCGTTCATGCTTCCTGTTTCTGCTTTGTTGCTCGCCGCTGAAAGAAATAGACGCGCACTCAAAATCCTGGCGCGCCAGCCATAGGCGCGGGAAGTAGGGGTGCTGGGGGTGCGGCAGCACCCCTTGTTGGTGGCAGCACCCCTTGTTGGTGGCAGCACCCCTTGTTGTCAAACTGCGATCAAGCCCGTATTACACAATGGGCATTAATCATTATGGTGCTAATTATCCAATCAGAATAAAGTAAAAGTTGTTTAATGTAATGATTGGGAGAAGGCCGCATGCACTGTGTAGATTGGCTAATGATAAAGGTGGGTGGGCATAGAGCAGGTTGTTTACATCGCACTGATCCAAGATCAGTTTTCTAAGAACGAGTTGAGATTGAAAGAGTGGAATTAATTTGTAACTGATCCCCGGTCAGATTGGGTTGTATCAGCGAGTGAAAGTGTGGAAAAGGGAGAGAAAGAAGCGGCTGCTATAAAAAATGTCCCGCGAATAAATAGCTTTTTAAAAAGAGCTGGGAATGACGAAGAGGAGGATGTCGAGGAGCTAGCTAATGTTAGCTTGGAAGAATCGCTGCCTTCTACCAGCTACACTCAGCCACAGCTAACGGTAGCTAACGTTAACTTTAGCGAAGTTGTTGTGGAAAAAGACAGAGATGAGGCCGGACGGTCATCAGCATTACAGAACAAGGTAATGGCACCTCAGGTACCATCATCTCTGAAGACCCTGCACTACGGGGACCGATTACAGAGACCGTCCGGGAGGAAGTTATACTCCGAGGGATATTAGCCTTTCAGAATCGGCGGCTAAATGTCCAGCATTCGCGAGGGGGGACGCAGGCTGGCGGCAGAAAGACCCGCTCTCACTAACGAGGCACTGACCCGACACCTTCACCACGGTGAAACGGTACCACGGGAGTGGATTCTATATTCACTGTCCACCGGAGACATTTGTTGCGTTGCCTGTAAAGTTACCAACACACAGCAGCGCATCTGTAGTAGGGTTTAGCGAGCTGCTAGAGCTGGACTTAGAGGATTTGATCTGCGACTTTGCAAAGAAAAAGACAAGAAATTAGAACTTCTAAAGGTAAGAGCTATTATGCTATCTGTAAATTGAGTAGGTTAATATAATCTGTTGTGACCGTGTGACCAGATAATGTACATATTTAGTTTAGTTTATTGAAATGCCATGCATATCAGACGTATTGCATAATAATTTTGTGATGCTGCTATAGGCCTGTGTGAGACTTAGTTGTCAAGTGCAGTAGCCTATATGTTGGCTTTTGCAGTTTGTGAAGTAGCAGCTGACTAAGTGACTGTTATTTTGCAACCTGCGCTCAGCTGTGTTGTGTGATGGTATTGTTGTATCTTCAGTCAATCACGTTTCAGAATTACTATTGTGCTTTCTGCTTGGGTGATTTTTAGTGAGTACTATATCGCCATAGTCTTGAACCATACAATGCTTTGGTATGATTTAATTAATTGTAACACTGTCTTGTGATGTGTGAGTCAGATGGCAGTACTTGGTTTATTGAACTGGAAAGGCATACTTGACGCCTGCTCAGCTGGACTAGTCATTAATCTTTTTATTATTTTTTATTCGATAGTGACAGTGGATAGACAGGAACGGGGGAGAGAGAGAGGGAATGACACGCAGCAAAGGGCCGCAGGTCGGATTTAAACCGGGCCGCTGCAAAGGAATCTTTTGACCAGTAGTGATTGGCATGTGATTTAGTGCCTATATAGTTCGCTGTGCAGTACATAGCAGTATGTAGCCTACTTCATGGGGGGGGGTGGGGGGGAGGCAGAGGGAGAGTTGTTCTCCCCCCCGCCCCAGCACCCCGCACCCCCTGCTGGAAATGACTTCCCGCGCCTCTGGCGCCAGCGAGATCTACGTCGTTTGGACGTCACATTGGCGCGTGCATGCTTGGATGGTCCCATCGTTGGCTGTTCTTGGTACCAGTAAGGAGTCTCACTGTTACATGTTAAACCAGCTGCAGGAGAGATGGTTACAGCAGTCAAGACCTCATGTAATAAATCATCTCCACGGTCTCCAGATCTCCAAGTAAGAGAAAAAGGTTTTATTTTAACCTTTGACCTGATGAGGAAAAAGCTGCTGCTGATGACAGAATTAATCTGTCTGTTGAATTGTAATGCTGAGTCAGAAATTACAACCCAGATTTCTGACTTATGTTTGGACATTTAAAGACCCAATAAAATGAAACCACCAAAGGAGAGATAATGAAGACTAGGTATTGATTTTAACCCCTGACAGTGTTTGTATTAGTGTGATATTAAACCAGGGCTGGACTGGCCATCTGGCATACCGGGCATTTTCCCGGTGGGCCGACGGACTTTTGGGCCGAATCGCCGATATAAATAGGTCTTTTTTTAATTTTTGGCCGGGCCGGCCCATAAAGAACTCACAGCGGCCCATTGGTTAATTTTCTTTATTGGCACTGGCCTGACCCAATGAAATCCAGGAACCCCCTTCCCCACTCCGGGCCGCAAATTTACGAATCCCACTATGGCCACGCCTCCCGGCCCTGAGACGTGAGCTGTAATAGTTATGCTGGAAGTTTAGCATTCACGTTATAATGGACAAACGACCACCAAGTGCAAGGGAGGTGCAGAGAAATGACAGGAGAAAAAGATTAAGAATCTACAGGCGGATTCCTCAAAAATTTCGGACATGTTTGGGTCTGTAGTAGCTGCTTCAACATCAGCATTACCTGAAGTAGAGGAGGAGAGGTGGCTGGCTATAGAAGCAGAAACAATGTCAGGGAAGAAGGCGAGGAGGAGGCGAGTGAGGAAAAGATGGAAGAGAGAGTAGATGACGATGTGGTAAGGAGTAGGCAAATTAACACAGACTCTCAGGAAGGGAGGGAGGCTGTGTGTGTGTGTCACGTCATAACGACAACAAGCAGTTTGGCTGTAACATTAAAGTTAGTGGCTGTCAGGTAACCTAACAGCTTAAGCTTACATTGAAAATGCTAGCGGTTAGCCTGTTGGCTAGCTGAAAAGTCTGTGGATCTATAAAATCAGTGATGATACAAGCATCAGTGTTCCTTGAATAGCTTAATTAGCTTCTCTTGTATTGGTGCTCTTTTCCAGGGCATATACTACTCTCAGCTTTATTGTAGCTTTTAGGAAGGGTTATAGTTATGGTTATTGTATTTAGCAGACACTTGTGTCCAAAGCGACAAAATATGAATCTTACAATAGTTAAAATTAACAGTAAACTGTTTTTAAAGTTGCTAAGCCAATATTAAGCAAAATAGTAATAATAAAAATAATGACAATACAATATCAAATATCAATAATAAAAAATTATAAAAATACCATAAATATACAAATCATAACTCTAAGAATGAATGAATTATTTAAGTGTAAGATCAACAGATAAGTCTTGAGTCCCCTCTTGAAGGATCCAAAATGATCACATGAACGCTGAACACTAGGCAACTCATTTAATGGAACGCACGCATATTTTAAGAGGACTGTCTGCAGGGAATGTGTCTGACCAATCACGGTGGGTGTGGGCCGCCTGGCCCAAAAATGCCAGGGCCGATTTTTTGTCCCAGTCCAGCCCTGTATTAAACCAATGTGTTCCTCTCTCAGGTTGTCATACTTCACAGAGAGCTGCTGTGAGTCTCTGGCCTCGGCTCTGAAGTCGAACCCTTCACACCTCAGAGAACTGACGCTGAGCTGCAGTAAACCAGGAGAATCCGGTCTGAAGCTGCTGTCTGATTTACAGGAGAACGATAGTTACAAACTGCAGACACTGGTGGTGTCTGAGGGATTTATTGAACCGGATCAGAACTAAAAGACAGCAATGGATAATTTTCCTCCTCCTGTTTGGACCAAATGATCTGAACTACAGGTGTGAAAGTGACCTTAAATTCATCATGACTCTTCTCTCTATAAGGACTCGATGCTTAAAACTCCTCAAGCTGAATTCAGAGGGTATCTGAGCACCAGCTATACTCCTCTCTGTGTTACGTAAAAGCATAAAATACTGGTGGGGGACTAGGGTTGGGCGATGTCCCCTAAATTTGCAGTTGACAATGGGTGGGGGGGGGGGGGATTTTTCTCTACTACTATGGGCTAACAGTTAACATAAAAAACATTTAAATGTCCCCTGTAAATAGACAGTATTACATGTTGCCGCTGGTAAGGACAGTACATTACAGCTTGACCTACTTGCACTGAACTACGGTGTCGTAAAGTCTAGACTCAGTCAGATCTCCGTGATCTGCGTAATGACAGTAGGCCTACAGTGGAACGTTTGCCTTCAACAGGACAAAAGTTTAATACTATCAATACAAATAGGTTGCACGTAAGGGGGGAAAGTAGCTTCCACTTAAGGGGCAGCACAGCGCAAAGCCCGACGCAGGTGTCTTTGCTAGTTTAAAGCCCAGGACACACAGGGCCGAAAATCGGCCGTTGGACAGTCTGGCGAGGTCAGTGACTTGAATCTGTTCGGTGTGTCCCGTGCCGTCGTCAGTCTGGTGGCCTGTCGGCGTTCATTTTGGCCGACCTGACATGTTCAGTCGGCGAGCAGAATGAGCGTGACTAAAGTCTCTCAAAATCTGATGAAGATCTTTTAAACTGACCTTTGTTGAGCTGAAATGAAGACAGATTCAACAACTGCACAGCCTATTTCTCGCTTAAAATGTTTTCAGAAACATGGTTCAGTGAACTATTTTAGTCCAATATGAGATTGTATTCTGAACGAGCCGCCATGACAGTCTGGCTTTGAATTTCCGGAGAAAACAAACCCATGTGATGCGTTCATCCAATCAGCTGCCGGTTTTAATTTTTTGGGCAACAATACAGAGTAGCGCCGCCTGCTGCTATGGAGAGGTATTACGTTTCTCAAGTCGGTGTCGCCTCAGTGTGTCCCGAGGCAGTTTTTTGGACCTCGGGGACCCGACTGATCATTTCCACTGGCTTTTCTGCCGAGGGTCGGCCATCTGGTTGGTGTTTACCGGCTTTAAGACCGACACAGTTTTCAATTTCCCGTCCACAAGGATTAGTGTGTGTCTGACAGGGTGTCTCGATGCCGGTCAACCATCACACAACACAACCCTAGGGGGGACACAGAGGAACAGGTCCCCCTGCACTTTTTCAGAAGGTAGTGTTGGACCCCCACATTTTACAGACTGAAAAACTAATCTTATATTAAAAAGACACGAGGAAACTGTGCTAGGAACGTGCTTAAACGGTAGCAGTAGTAGTAGGAAATGCATAGCGATGTCCAAACCCCCAAACTACAGAAGACAGATAAAGAAATCTTAAAGAAAGTTATCTGGAAATAGAAAATGGCATTGTTGAACTGCTGTGTTCTTCAGAATAAATGGAGAGTACAGAAATAAGAATAACATAAAATCTAAACTTCGTATAAAATCTTTAAAAACTGTAACAGTATCTTGAGTGTTTAGTTTAAAGGGGTGATAGAATGCAAAACCGATTTTACCCTGTCATAGTTGAATAACGACAGTTCGGTGGGTAAATAGGACATACATAGAAGCTCAAAATCCCATTGACACCCTTTTACTATGAAAATTTCATATTTTGAAACTGCTGCTGAAAACGGGCGAATCCCAACAAAGCTGGAAGTTGACGTCAACCTCCCAAAAACCGGAACCTTTGTCAGCCCATGGGTGTATTAAGAGAACGGTCACGCCCCAACATTTACATAGGCTACACAACTGACTTAGTCTTAGTCTTAGTCTTCTGAATCTAGGTCGTGCAGATCTCAGAAAATGTATACATTGTTCATATGCTATTTTACCATTAAATTCACTTCTGAGACTTTTTTATGCGAGAAATCAACTACTTAGAGGTCAAATATGGGCCGTTCTACGAAAATTGATGTCTAATTGCAAATTTTGTTCGACTGTGTGTCGGACTTCAGAGGCTGGTGCTGCCTGTGTTGCTGCCTCGCCGCCCGGCCTGCCGCCTTCCTCCACAGTCCCCGGCTTGCTGTGAGCCTCGATTGATCGCACGCGTGCTGCAGCCCACAGCACCTCATACCCGCGCAAAGTCACCGTTTGGGCTGGTGGACTACTACCAAACGCCGCTGCTCTGACAGAGCTCCAGGGCCTGCAGCTCCCCTCTTCCTGCTAGCTAGCTAAATGCCCGGTGTATGTGAGTGAAAGCGCAGTCAGCGAGCTTGTTACGCCAGCATTCTCTTACCACAGATTATAGTTAATCTTATAATGTGTGTAATTATAATGTATTGGGAAAATAAACGCCGCTTGTCCATGAGTCTCATTGATAGAGCCTGCGGCTGGATGGAGCTCTATCAATGAGAGCTAGCTAGCCTCCTCTTAGAATTCCTCTGGAATTCACAAATATTCATTAACTTGAAATCGGACACCGTTGTTAGCTTTATAAAACATATAGTTAGTTTTTGTATAAGTGGCGTGACGAAATTCAAACTGTAAATAT
Organism: Perca fluviatilis; assembly: GCF_010015445.1. Taxonomy (NCBI): domain Eukaryota; kingdom Metazoa; phylum Chordata; class Actinopteri; order Perciformes; family Percidae; genus Perca; species Perca fluviatilis. Next base: position 4,627,614 of record NC_053112.1, on the reverse strand, counting down.
ATCGCATTACGACCACAAATGAAGCTAACTAGCCGCAATCTGTACACATAGGATTGCAGGGACAGTCGCAGCTAACGAAACCCGTACAGCTCACAAATATTCATTAACTTGAAATCGGACACCGTTGTTAGCTTTATAAAACATATATTTAGTTGTTGTATAAGTGGTGTGACGAAATTCAAACTGTAAATATACTCAAATTACGACCAAAAATGAAGCTAACTAGCCGCAATCTGTACACATAGGATTGAAGGGACAGTCGCAGCTAACGAAAACCCGTAAGCTCACAAATATTCATTAACTTGAAATCGGACAACGTTGTTAGCTTTATAAAACATATAGTTAGTTGTTGTATAAGTCGCGTGACGAAATTCAAACTGTAAATATACCAATTCACGACCAAAAATGAAGCTAACTAGCCGCAATCTGTACACATAGGATTGAAGGGACAGTCGCGAGAACGAAACCCTTACAGCTCACAAATATTCATTAACTTGAACTCGGAGACACCGTTGTTAGCTTTATAAAACATATAGTTAGTTGTTGTATAGCTAAGTGCGCGTGACATGTGTGTAACATTTGGTAAGAGATTGCTGGTGTAACAAGCTCGCTGACCGCGCTCTCACACGGGCCATTTAGCTAGCAGGAAGAGAGGAGATGCGCCCTGGAGCTTTGTCAGGGCAGCGGCGTGCGGTAGTAGTCCACCAGCCCAAACGGGGACTTTGCGTGGGTATGAGGTGCTGTGGGCTGCAGCAACGCGTCGGAGCTCAATCGAGCTCACAGCAAGCCGGGGTCTGTGGAGGAAGGCAGGCGGGCGGGGCGCGCCAGCAACACAGGCAGCTGAACTCCGACACACAGTATTACCAAATTTGCAATTAGCCATCCATTTTCGGTAAACGGCCCCATATTTGAGCTTTTATAGTTGATTTCTCGCATAAAAAGTCTAAGAAAGGGAATTTGGTAAGGAAACATTGCAGTGTCTGGAATATGAGATTCTGTCGCGTTTCTAATGTATGTGTATTGGGGATTCGCTCAACCAATCAGCACACGCACCTCTAATGCGTGTGTATGGCGAACCGCTCAACCAATCAGCGGCGTCTATATGTGTGTGTGTACGGGGCTAAGGATCAACCAAGCAGCGCGCAGCTCATCTAAATATTCATGACCATACCATATTTGGAAGAAAAGCTCTTGTTACAAATAGGGCCAAAACACAGGGATGCATAAGGGCCAATAAAATATCAACCGGGCCATTTTCAGCCCAACTAATGTTACATACCCCATTAGGAGACCATAAGGAACAGTGTGAAATACCCTATATAATCATTCTATCACCCCTTTAAAAGTGCCTTGCCACACAAAACCGTCTTTACTTGTATTTTTTGAAATATGTACAGTCTAAATGTGTTTGTTATGTGGTGAATGTGAAAATGAACTGCTACCTCATCTGTCAGCTCTAGCCACTGAAAAGAAATAAGTGGAGAAATCAGGCCAGTTACAAAAGCTGGTCAGTCTGACATCATGTTGCCTGAGCTCATTACTATTCATGAGCTTGCCCAGTTGCATTGTGTTTTTAATTACTGAAGATGTGTGATATGCAAAAGTAATGGTTTGAATCACTCACCTTTTCAAGCATCATGCTACATTTCTACGTTATCTTTTAACAACTAAGCTAAGCTGAATTAAAAAATTTGAACTGTTAATATACTACTTACTCAGCTTTTCATTCTACTTAGATTAAATGTATTAAAAGTATGTAAGTACTATGTAAATTAAACCTTTATTTAATTTATTTGTTGCAAAGTCCCCACCAACAAGGCTATGGTGAGTATACCAGATTTTTGTCATGCCTCTAGCACCTTTAGAAAGGGTGGTCCCCACAAGTTATGGTTAAAAACTTGGTCCTCATAAAACATATAAACCATTATTTGTGTGTGTGTGTGTGTGTGTGTGTGTGTGTGTTTGAGTGTATGTGTCATTTCTGTTTAAAACATTCAAATTTGGCAAAAACAAAAATCACTCTTAGAAACTTATACTGTAAATATGGCAATTACTTCTGTTTTTGTGCATATGTTTCTCTTTTTTATATCTTTTACAAATTAATTATAATGTATAATATAAATTATTTATTTTCCTCCAATAGATATATAATAATAGATACTGTATAAAATGTTATTGTGACTTGACATTCTGCATCTATAGTTGTATATCGATGCATTATCCTCTATCAGGACAACACAACGGAGGAAAGCAGAAGTGGTTGACTCAAGATGGCGGCATGATTAGTCATGGTTGGAGACATTATGGGAAAGTTTGTGAATTACTGAAAAATATCTTTATATAATTTAATTTCTTTGTTGAAAGAAGTAAAAATATACATATTTACAAGAAAAAAAATTTACCTTTTCCGTTATTAATTTAACATTTTTATGCTTTTGCATCTAGAACGACGACGAAGTGGAGCCAATGGTTAACAGCACTAAGCCAACAATGGAAAACATAATGTTAGGTAAAGATGTTTGTCAAGTGCAACACAGGCAAGAATATATTTCCCACCAAACAGGCCAGTATAGCATTAACATTAACCTATAAACTTAACGTTAAGAGGCCAACAGTTAACGGCTTTTAGCCAACGCTCTCTGAGCTGCAATCATTACAGCTGTCATTCAAAAAGATAAATGAAAGAGAAGAACAAACTGATAAAAGAAGTCGCTGGATTTCTGTTGTAAAGATGTTATGAAGAGAAAAGTTACTGACAGTCAACGATGTCAACCATTACTGTCGATTTCACAACCTAAAAACAAGACAACACGAAGCAGAATCACTTTCAAAGACAAGTCTGGGCGGCAGCTGAGATACAACTCCTGAGGTTTGACTTTAATTTCTGCTCCTTTAACATGAACTCTGAAGTTTGTATTAACTAATCTGCTCATTTACTCTCATTAATAATTGGAGGAAAAGAAGCTTTATGATATTAAATCATGTTTTTTTCAGATTGTTTTTCAGTGCACACAGGAATTAGAGAGTTAGGTAGTCTATGGCCCTGTTTACATGACGACGCTCGTGGGTGAAAACGACAAAATCATTTATCAGATGTGCCTTTTGTTTAGATGACAACGTCGTTTTTGGGGCTTAAAAATGTGCTGCGATCTGCTCCATGGATGTATTAATAGAACACATGGTGAATTACAACCATAAGCTATATCCATTATTACAGCTACAGGACCTCAGGAGAACCGTCATATGAGCCTGCACAGTGCAGCGCGACATGGGCGGGCGCAGTCCCGCGGGTCTGCTCACGTTATGCAGGTATGCAGGTATGCAGGTTATGCAGTATCCCATACCCTCCAGGTACCCTCCAGGTATGGGATACTGCTGAAGAAATTCGGTCCATATGTCTATATATTTTGACTGGCAGGACTCCCAGTCCACGCCCTGTTGTGGATTTGTGGATTTGTGGCTTTGTAATCTAAGGTCTCCTAGTCTGTCCAGACAAAATTGTCAGCTCTTGTTGTTCGCTTCGCCAGGGCTGGACTGGTCATCTGGCATACCGGCATTTTCCTAGGGGGCCGAATCGCCCATAAAGAACTGACAGCGGCCCATTGGTTAATTTTCTTTATTGGCACTGGCCTGACCCAATCAAATCCAGGAAGGATTACGCTACCTTGCGTAAGCATGGACGCCTGGCCAATAAATGCTATTGAAGGGCGGGTCTTGGCGTGGCCATAGTGGGATTCGTTATATCACCTCCCGGCCCTGAGACGTGAGCTGTAATAGTTATGCTTATGTTGGAAGTTTAGCATCTACGTTAAAATGAACAAACGACCACCAAAATGCAAGGGAGGTGCAGAGAAATTACAGGAGAAAATGATGATGATGATGCCTCAAAATGTGCCAACATTTCTGACATGTTTGGGGCTGTAGCATCTGCTTCAACAGCAGCATTACCTGAAGTAGAGGAGGAGGAGAGGTGGCTGAAGAGACAGGGAAGAAGCAGAGGAGGAGAGTGACCACGACAGGGCGCGAGACATGGGAGCGAGTGAGGAAAAGATGGAAGAGAGAGTAGTTGATGACGTGGTAAGGAGTATGGAAATTAATAGGGACTCTCAGGTCATCAATCAAAAGTGAGTGAGTACACTGCAAACTAGCTTTTGGGAAGGGTTATGGTTATTATATTTAGCAGACACTTTTGTCCAAAGTGACGAAATATGAATCTTACATGGTTAAAATTAACAGTAAACAGTAAAGTTTTTAAAAGTTGCTAAGCCAATATTAAGCAAAATAGTAATAATAACAATAATGGCAATACAATGTCAAATATCAATAAAAAAATTCTATAAATATACAAATCAAAACTCTAAGAAGTAATTAATTTTGTAAGTGTAAGAGCAACAGATAAGGCTTGAGAACCCTCTTGAAGGATCCAAAACTATCACATGAACGCTGAACACTAGGCAACTCATATCATAGAATGCACGCATATTTTAAGAGCACTGTCTGCAGGGAATGTGTCTGACCAATCACGGTGGGTGTGGGCGCCTGGGCCGAAAATGCCAGGGCTAATTTTTTGTCCCAGTCCAGCCCTGCACTTAGCCATGTTTTGGTTTCGCGCTACTAGGGAGAGGAGAGGGAGAGAGGAGGAGGAAGGTTCTGTGCAGGCACGCCGACTTGGTGGTGTTGTGTTCACACTACCACCTAGCCGCCTGGTGTGGATACTACATTGAATTTAACACACTTTTGCGTCACCATATGCACGCAGATTCCCCCCCCAAAACGCTCGTCTAAACGCGGAATAAAAAGTGAGAATGCAACGCTACATTTGCGTTTTTCCCTTCCAATCGTTTCTGTCCAAACATAGCCTATATCCACAATGTTCCACTTCCGGGAATGCTCCATTGACGCGGGATTTCACTCATTTTGGCCGGATATCAGTTACCCTTGGACTTCCTTTGTGTTGCCATTTTAGCTAGACTATCTGTCCAATCTGAGTTTTCTGTTGCACGACTTAAACTACTTTTGAACATACACATGTTCCACCAAAACAAGTTCCTTCCTGAGACTATTTTGCAGCCGTAGCGGGGCTTTACTTCGGTGCTTAGCATCCCCTAACGCTATGTGGAGTAGCCAGACTCTACTCCAGCGTGCTTTGGAGGAGAGTCAGGCAAAGCGAGACCAAAAGTTAGGTGACTGTGAGGAGATTTTCTCTGAATTTGACAGTGTATTGGATTAACATCACTTACTATACCTTTAACCCTGCAGCACACATCTCTTTTCTAGCATGCTATTTTTTTTTAAAGAGGGAGAACATTTTGAACAATACAGTTCACAAGTATTATTACTTGTGTCCCCCCCCCCCCCATGTTGAACTAAAACCTACGCCGTTCCTCCTTATGCACATTCAGAAAATGCAATTCTGAAATGCACTACTGATTATGATTGTTTTTCTTGTGTAGCAGACTACAACTGCATGTTAAGCACTGACATTAAATTAAGCTTGAACCATATACAATTTAAAACAGTTTAAAGTATAAATAATTGCATATCAGATCCCATTTAAGATGTAAAGCCTGACACATGAAAAAATAACCAGAAAATTCTATTTTTTTTGGAATTTAGATGTTTATTAAACCTTATTACAAAATCCCCCAAAAATGTTTTGCCATAAGCTTTTGTTTATGATATATTTTTTGTATCATGTTTGATACATTGGGCGTTTTGGGCAACGTTTTGCTCACAACAATGTTCATTTTAGGTCTTTAGTCTTCCTCATCTCTGCTATCTGAACTTCCATTATAATGCATAGCCTTAGGAGTCCATTCCTCCTCCTCATCATCTTCCCCTAACTGCTCCATGTCACTTGAATTGCCATCTACTATCATGCTGATGACATTTTCAATATACTTCTTCTTCCGCTAGACTTTTTGACATCTAAAAATACACAAATTGGTCAATATAGCATAGCGATTATGTTATTGTTATTTTGAAAATACCCAAAATGTATTTTAATTAGTCATTAATTACATTAATTAAATCAACAAAATAGTGTGTGTTTGTATAATGGTAGGCATTATGTAGATTACATTACAAAAATGTGACTTCAAAGTTCAGGGATAAAGAATCTTAAATACCTGCAGTATCAAATTTGATACACACATTTTTAACACGATTTAACTGTAATATAAATAATGAATTTTTAAGTAATTATGCATTGTTTCAATAAAGAAGATGAAAAAATGAGTAATAATATAAATGTTATTCTTACCATAACGATATGAAAATTAGCACCTTGTTCCCTGCCAAAAAGTGTGTGGAGGATTTAATGACAGCAGCCATTTTGAAAAGGTAAAGAAAAAGCCCTTCCACTGCTTGTAGTGGAATGATAATCCACTAGAGGGCAGAATACATGTATCAGATTATATACAACAGGTGTTTAAGGAAATTATTGATCAACTTGATGAGATAGAGGTTTCACAAACTTGCGTAGCAAATATGATACAAATAAAAAATAATTCATACACTATGTATTATTTTCAAGTTTAGATTGTCCTGTGGATTTAATTCTAAGGGCCCTATCTTGCACTCAGCGCAATTGCCTTTGTACACCGACGCATGTATCATTCCTATTTTACACCCGACGCACAGCAGACTTTTCCCTCCACAGACGCATGTCGGTAAATTAGGGAATGTATTTGTGCTCCCGGGGCGGTTCAGCGAAAAGAGGAGGCGTGTTCAGGCGCAAACGTTCCCTGGTGCTATTTTGCCGTTTCAGAAAACAATTCCACCACAGACCAGGAAAAACCTGGTCTAAAGTCAGTGGCGCTAGTCTAAAGTCAGTGGTGCTAGTCTAAAGTCAGTGGTGCTAGTCTAAAGTCAGTGGCGCTAGTCTAAAGTCAGTGGTGCTAGTCTAAAGTCAGTGGTGCTAGTCTAAAGTCAGTGGTGCTAGTCTAAAGTCAGTGGTGCTAGTCTAAAGTCAGTAGCGCTAGTCTAAAGTCAGTGGCGCTAGTCTAAAGTCAGTGGTACTAGTCTAAAGTCAGTGGTACTAGTCTAAAGTTAGTAGCGCTAGTCTAAAGTCAGTAGCGCATTATTCAGATGCTATTTTAGGGGCGCATGCTTGGCCATAATGTAGTGTGCGCACAACGCGCATACACTTTGCTTCTCTCATCTACACACGCAGCAGTTCCCATTTTTGCAAACCATACATGAATACAAGGAAAATTATTACTGAAAATGCGCTTCAAGTGTTTGGATAGGTCAGGAGGCACTTTACAGTACAGTCCTCAAAAAGTCCCAGCATTCTTTGTGGCTTGTTGTGTTTTACACAACATTTCCATGAATCATGGATGCGTTGATGACATAAATGAAGAAATATAAGGGGACTTAAGGAGACGTGATGTTGAACTATGGTGGGATTGGACAATCTGGTGGTGTGGAGCAGGTGGACGGAGATGGAGGGGGGGAGGAGGAAGGGGCACAACAGGAGCAGGTGGTGCGTTTGGAGGCCCACGCTCCATGGCTGCAGCAATCCTCTCCAGACTTGAGGAGATGCACCCGAGAGGCCGTAGCAGGACTGGACTGGCCATCTGGCATACCGGGCATTTTCCCGGTGGGCCGGCGCACTTTTGGGCCGAATCGCCGATATAAATAGGCCTTTTTTTAATTTTTTGGGCCGGGCCGGCCCATAAAGAACTTACAGCGGCCCATTGGTTAATTTTCTTTATTGGCACTAGCCTGACCCAATCAAATCCAGGAACCCCCTTCCCCACTCCGGGCCGCAAATTTACGAATCCCACTATGGCCACGCCTCCCGGCCCTGAGACACGAGCTGTAGGCTAATAGTTGCTGGAAGTTTAGCATCCACGTTAAAATGGACAAACGTGCAACGGAGGTGCACATAAATTACAGGAGAAAAAGATTAAGAATCTACAGGCGGAGTCCTCAAAATGTGCCAACATTTCTGACATGTTTTGGGCTGTAGTAGCTGCTTCAACATCAGCATTACCTGAAGCCAAGGAGGAGAGGTGGCTGGCTATACAGAGAAGCAGAAAAAACAACATGACAGGGAAGAAGCCGAGGAGGAGGAGAGTGACCATGACAGGGCCATGGGAGCGAGTGAGGAAAAGATGGAAGAGAGAGTAGATGACGATGTGGTTAGGAATAGGCAAATTAACAGGGACTCTCAGGAAGGGAGTGTGTGTGTGTGTGTGTGTCACGTTATAACGGCAACAAGCAGTTTGGCTGTAACATTAAAGTTAGTGGCTGTCAGGCAGGGGCGGATCTAGAAAAATATTTCTGGAGTGGCGAGAGGGGGGCAGGAATTTTTGAGGGATGGCAACATATGGCAGACGTATATATACTGAATTTAAAGGACCCTAGGGTGAATTACTCTGAACCATCACTTTAATCACAGTTATCACAGTTTGATGAGAAATAGTGTGTACACACTACAAAAGGGCACAGGCTGCCATTTACAAACTCATACAGACAAACTTAATCTTTTATTCTTATTATCTTTTATATAATTTGAGGTGACCGTACAATGTGATCTCACTTAATAGGAGATAGAAGTGTGATAGAGGTAAGGGGCTTTATCACAGGACAGGCATTAAGGTAAGACCCAGGTGATGAGTGGCAGATGTGTGAGAGGGGAAGTTTTTCGGGAACAGTTTTTGACTGACTGCAGTCGGACATTGGCGATTCGCGCTCGTAAATTGTCAAATTGGCCGTAACTTTTAATTCGTTGCTGCCAACTGGGGTGGCAGCAGGGGTGGCAAGGCTTTCTTTTAGGGTGGCTTGGCCACCCTATGCCACCCCGGTAGATCTGCCCCTGCTGTCAGGTAACCTAACTGTTTAAGCTTACATTGAAAATGCTAGCGGTTAGCCTGTTGGGTAGCTGAAAAGTCTGTGTGATCTCTAAAATCAGTGATGATACAAGCATCAGTGTTCCTTGAATGGCTTAATTAGCTTCTCTTGTATTGGTGCTCTTTTCCAGGGCATATACTACTCTCAGCTTTATTGGAGCTTTTGGGAAGGGTTATGGTTATGGTATTTAGAAGACACCTGTGTCCAAAGCAACAAAATATGAATCTTACAATAGTTAAAATTAACAGTAAACAGTTTTTAAAGTTGCTAAGCCAATATTAAGCAAAATAGTAATAACAATAATGACAATACAGTATTAAATATCAATAATAAAAATATCATAAATATACAAATCATAAGAATTAATGAATTATTTAAGTGTAAGATCAACAGATTAGTCTTGAGAACCCTCTTGAAGGATCCAAAACTATCACATGATCGCTGAACACTAGGCAACTCATATCATAGAATGCACGCATATTTTAAGAGGATATCTGCAGGGAATGTGTCTGACCAATCACGGTGGGTGTGGGCTGCCTGGGCCAAAAATGCCAGGGCCAATTTTTTGTCCCAGTCCAGCCCTGGGCCGCAGCAACATCGCCACACAATCAAGACGCGCATTTATTACTTTGCCGCATCCCAGACAGCTCCCGCTGGTGTGTGCCAGGCAAATCCGCCATCATAATAGCAATCCGCCATGGAACAAGCGCGCCTGCTCTTAAAGGGAATGTGAGATGACGCTCTGATTGATTTATTGCACACCCAAACCACACCTAGCTACTTCAGACCAACCCATTTTAGATTTGCGTCGGGCGCAAGAGTCATTTATCCTGCCGGCATAATAGCAACAGGGCCTGAGATCCACCCACAAAGCTACTTGCGTTTCACGTTTGATATTTGCGTTTCAGATCGTTAAAATAGGGCCCTAAGAAAGAAAGTGTATTTAGCAGTACTCCATAAAGGATGCTGAAGCCAGCATTCACTGTGAGATAATAAAAAACCAGATAAAGGTCTCAGCCACAATCCTGAACCCAGCGTCCAGTTCTTGTGTCTCTCAGCTCTACACCCCCAACACATCAGACACACAACAGAGTCCCGGAGCAGTGTAGAGAGGTATCTCCAGGTTCCAGGCGCCCACAGGAAGTGGCTTACAAATATATATTTATATATTAAGACTTGGAAAATGTAAAATGATCCTTACAACTCAGGCACCAAAACATAGAATGTTGTTGTTATGTAATTAATATTAATAAAGAGACAGTTTGACTGTAGATGTATGTCAGATATCTGTTGGTTAGTTTCATGCCACCACTCTCTGTTGATGCAGATTGTACGGTGGCCCAGACGGTTCAAAACAAATGCAAAAGCCACAACACCAATATAACGGAAATGAGCGACGACTTTGGTGTTGTAGTGTTTGCATTAGTGTTGACCCGGCTGGGCCACTGTATGTTTTAGTTTGCTGTCATGAGTTTAGAGACTGTTGTTCCTCCATCATTTAATAATGAACCTGTTGTTCTGTTTCTTCTTCTTTTGGGGCTTCAGTCTTCCTTCAGTGTGGACTCTTTGGAGTTGTGTCAGTGTCTCCAGCTGCCATCAGAGTGCTGACTGACAGCTTCTGTAACGCTGCCAGCTGCTTCTGACAGGAAGAACTACAGCTCAGACCGGCCCTCTGCTCTGACGTCAGACTGACATTTCTAGGTTTGGATTTAAAGGTGTGAGGAAGTGATGAACACAGACAGCAGCAGCGTCTGTCAGAGTCTGCAGACGGAGGAGGAGGAGGTCTCTCTGACCTCATCTGGACGGGACTTTAACAGGTGAGCAGCCTGACAGGTAACATTACACACCTTTGATGAAGACACTCTGCTGTTGCTCCTTATTTTTGGGGGATTCATAAAATACGTCAACACTGGTGTTTACTGTTTGTAGATCTGAATACTCACTAATTAATTTACTAATTATTCTGTGAGTTGTGACTTTTTGGCCAAAGTGAGACTTTATATGTTCAGTGGAGTCAGATTTAATCAACGGAAACAAGTTAGATTTGAATCCCTTCACTTCTGAGAAATGAGGGAGTGTCTTTCTGCTCCTACAGCCTGAAGACTCTCTGACTGAACCTTGATCGGCTGGTTACTCTCTGACAGCACAAAACTACACCCCCACAGCTGGTTGTAGTCTTTACCTGGAGACAAAGTCTTTTAATCCTCAACTACAGACTGAATGAAAATACATCCAGAGGTTTCTGAAGAGACAAGTTCAAACCTGCAAAAACATTAAAGTTATAATAGCTGGCCCATAGGTAAGGTAGCCATCCAGAGGTCCAGTTCATAAGGATTCACTGGGCTACATGTATGTTTAACATTAAAACATGATTACAGTTGTTATTTAAATGGCTTAGTATTATATGCATTAAAAAAGGTATGTATAAAGGCTTTAGGCCACCCTACACATTATTGTAGGCCCAGTTTAATATGCAACTTCATTTGATATAGTATATGTAGTAGGGGGTCCCTGCCCCGTCTCTCTTTCAGTTAATGGGTCCGTGGCTGAAAAACGTTGAAGAGCCAGATTTAATCAGATTTAAACATGAATGCTTGTTGGTCAGCCTTGGAGAAACATGGCAATGAGAATGAATTATTTCCTCTCTGTTGAGCTCAGTCTGAAGCTGACAGGAAACAATAGTTGAGACTGTGATTATTAACAGAGACACAGCTAACACAACCAAACTGGTCTGATCAGGGGGAACCAGCACACTTGGGTCACACACACACACACACACACACACACACACACACAGTCACACACACTCAGCTAACCCGACCAACCGGTCTGATCAGGTGAACCAGCACACCTGGGTCACATGTTAGACACCGCATACACCGTCTCTGTTGTCTCAGACGCCTCTTGATCAAACAGATAGACCTCCATTTGAATCAACACAGCTGTCATACAGCGGCCATGTTGGGACTCAAACTGCAGATGACTTTCTGGAGCCTCAGCAGTGAGGCACAAATACGTACTAAACATCTGAGAGAAAAGAAAGACTTGAAGATGATTTTTTGTCTTTTATTGACAGAATACAGTTGAGATCAGGGACGTGCACAGACAGGAAAGAGGAGGAACTGAAGGTTTTAGAGTTAGCTCTATACCTCTATACATAAAAGAATAACTAATTCACAATGCTATGCACAGCACAGATACAGTACAATATACTGTGCTTCTATTATTGATTGAAACATTAGAGAGAGAGAGAGAGAGAGAAAAAAAAAAAAACAGAGAGAAAAAAAAAAAAAAAAAAAAAAAAAGAAAAATTTTTTTTGATTTTTACAAAACACTTTATTTACATAATTATAATTTGTGCAGGTTCACAATTAAATAAAGTGCTAATGCAATAAAATCTCAGTAGATGTTTTTAAAAGAAAAATATTATCTGATAAAAACTTGTGCAAAAACCAGCTCATCATCAACCACCGAACAAACAATGTCATTAAAACACCAGCGTAGTTTAAAAGCATCGATGTCTCCGATATGTTTGTAGAACCTGAACTCTAACCAGAGTCTGGCCCTGATGTTACAGAGCCAGACTGCCCTGGCCTCCTGCCCCTCCCTGTTCTCCACCCTGTTCTTTCTGCTGATATAAATCGCCATTTTTGCTTCACCTGAAAGGTAGTTCAGGAACTGCCATTTTTCTTTTTGTGCCTTTTTATAAACAGCTCCCATAATAAAAACCCTCTCAGTAAAAACTACATTAAAAAGACTAAAAACCAAAGTTAAAAGAGAGAAGAACTCAGTGAGTCTCTTACACCCAGTAAACATATGGTACACAGTCTCTCGCAGGCTACAGAACAGGCACTGGCTAAGAACAGTCGGGTTAAGAACAGAGATAAAAGCATTGGAGGCAACAGCACCATGTAGAATCCTCCACTGGAGGTCAGCGGTCCGTTTTTTGAGGGGAGGCTTGTATAAAACCCTCCACTGGGGACAAGGATGCCCCCCCCCCCCAACCTGTCATTCCAGACAGTGGGGGGTCTGCCACTCAGTCCTTTTTTATTGATGGCTTTCACACAGTTCTGGTAGAGTGTCACTTTGTCTGCTCCGTGCAGGGTGAGCTTGCCCGGGCTACTGACAGCTAGCAGGGGGCCGGTCTCCTCTCCAAACTCTGGGCTCATGTAGACTTCTGGGAACGGGTCTGTGGGGTCCGGCATAGTCTCCCCCCGGCTGTACTCCATGAGGAGCCTCCTCTCTCTCCCACTCAGCTTCTGGGTTCATAGGTTGAGGATTCGTTGTGTGACCCGGATGGAGGTCAGACCCAGGAGAGAGCCCAGAGCCCCGGCCCCCGATAGTCCAGGCCCTGCTGCCTCCACTAGCTGCTGCAGGCTCAGGGTCCTGGATCGGTTCAGGGCTGCCAGCAGCCCGGGCACCCCGCTGCAGATGTCCAGTCTGCTCCCGTTGACCAGCGGCTCCTTCAACAACCAGTGCAGAGAGTCAGACCTATCATTCAACGTACAGTTAAAAAGGGCCCACGATTTAAAAACGCCCTGATAAAAAGGAGGAAACCCACTTAACTTAAAAAATTTAGGATCAGTTAAGAACAGAGCAGCATCCAGCCCCAGTTTACTCACATGTCTGAGGATACAGCTGGTCACGTTCCTCCACACCAAGTCAGGCGGCCCCGTCAAAAACTTTTGTATAAACTGAAGCCTGAAAGTGGCCGTTCTGCTGGCCAGGTGGACAAGGCCCTGTCCCCCCTCCTCTCTTGGTAAAAACAGCACCCCCTGTGGCACCCAGTGTAGACCCCCCCCCAAAAAAAATCCACCATTTTTCGCTGTATCTGAGCTAGTAGACCTGCCGGGGGGTCCACACAAGCTAAACGGTGCCACAACAGGGATGCAACCAGATTATTCAGAACTAAAACTCGACCTCTATAAGACATCTGAGGGAGTAGCCACTTCTCATTTTATTTTCAATTTTGTCCATGACGGTCTCCCAGTTTCTCCGCACCACGACCTCAGTACCGAGGAACAGACCGAGATATTTTAAACCGTCCTTTTTCCAGACCAGGTCCTGGGGGAGAACCGGGAGACCGTCATGCCATTCACCAACAGCGAGGGCTTCACTTTTTTGCCAGTTCACCCTCGCTGCAGATAAAATATTAAAACCCGAAACAGTGTTTTCTAAAATATCCAACTCATGCTGGCTCTTAATAAAAACAATGACATCATCAGCATAAGCCGATAAAACCATGTTCTCACTAAAAGCAGGTAAAATCAGACCCTCAATGTTGTGGCGTAGTCTGCAGAGGAGGGGTTCTAGGGAGAGTGCGTAGAGCATCCCGGACAGAGCACAGCCCTGCCGGACGCCTCTACACACTCTAAAAGGAGCACACAGACTGCCGTTAAACTTCAGCACACTCTCAACCTCACTGTACAACACCTGGATCTTGGCTATGAAACCAGCGCTGAACCCAAACCTCCCCATTACTTTCCAGAGGAAGCTGTGCTCAACGCGGTCAAAAGCCTTTTCCTGGTCCAGAGAAATCAGACCAGTGTTAAACCCCAACGAGCTGGAGACCTCCAAAACATCCCGAATGAGGTGGCCATTGTCCACCATGGACCTGCCGGGCACACAGTAGGTCTGGTCCCGATGGATGACCTGCTCCATAGCTCTCCCCAGCCTGGAGGCAAAGACCTTGGACAGAAGCTTGTAATCCACACACAGCAAAGACACAGGGCGCCAGTTTTTGATGTCCTGCAGGTTTCCTTTTTTAGGCAGCAGCGTAACAACTGCCCTGCGGCAGGACATGGGCATGGAGCCAGAGGCCAGACTTTCATTAAAAACATCTAAAATATCGTGCGCAAAGATGTCCCAGAAGGCTTTAAAAAACTCGACTGTGAGGCCATCAATGCCTGGGGCACGTCCCCCCTGCATACTCTGCAGGGCAGCGTGGACCTCCTGCAGTTGAATGGGCGCCTCAAGACAGGAGTTGGTCTCCTCAGAGACCTGAGGTAGCCCACTCAGGAACTCCTCCTGTAGAGCCTCCTGCTCCTCATACTCACTAGAGTACAGAGAGGAGTAAAACTCTACAGCTCGCCTTCTGATCTGCCTCGGCTCCATGATCTCCTGCCCTGTGTCTGAGAGCAGTGTGTGGATTACCCGCCTCTGCCCATTCTTCCTCTCCAGGCCGAAGAAGAAGCTAGAGGGAGCATCCATCTCTGAGATGGTCTGGAATCGGGACCTGACCAGTGCACCCTGTACTTTAACGTCCAGCAGGTCTGCTAAAGCTAGCTTTTAGATTTTGAGGACTTCAAAATGTCCTCGATCTCCTGTGGACTCACTTAACTTCTCTAGTTCCACTATATCACTCTCCAGGTCCTGCATAGATCTGGTGATGTCACGTGTGACGTTGAGGGTGTGCTGTTGACATAAAAGCTTGATTTCTGTCTTACCATGGTCCCACCACTGCCTAAGACTGCTAAAATCACCCTTTCTCTGTCTAAAAATATCCCAAAAATAAATAAGGACCTCTCTCAAATTTTTGTCAAAAGTTAAAACCGAGTTAAAATGCCAATAGGCACTTTTCGGTTTCACATCTCTTATAAAAACATGACATAAAACCAAAGAGTGATCAGTAAAAACAGCAGGAACAATATTACACACTTTAAAAATATTAAAATGTTGTTTAAAACAATAAATACGATCAAGTCTGGCTGAGGAGATCCTACTCTCTCTGAGGTGGGACCATGTGTACTGTCGGCAGTCTGCATGCATCCTTCTCCATACATCCACCAGGCCATAGGTGGAGACCAGCCGCCCCAGAGCATGCTGGGAAGCTGGATGCGGCTCTGCATGGTTACGATCTAAAAGAGCATTTGCAGTACAGTTAAAATCCCCACCCAAGAATAAAAAATCCTCCGATGCACAATCATTTAAAACCCCACCTACCTTTTCTAAAAAGATCTTTCTCTCTGCACCGGTTGTTGGGGCATACAGGTTAATAAAAACAGCCGTAAAATGATCAAACTGAGCTCTGACTAAAAGCAGCCTCCCCTCCATAAAATGCCGGACCTCCAGTGAGACCGGAGAGAAAGCTCTGGAGAAGAGGAAGCCCACTCCTCCACTCAGAGAGGAGCCATGGCTCAGGATGGCTTCCCCTTCCCACTCTCTCCTCCAGTCGGCCTCGTTGCTGCTGTCACTGTGAGTTTCTTGTAAAAATAAAACATCAATTTTTTTCATTCTCATGGTTTCATAAATGCTGGCTCTTTTAGTTACACTCCTAGCTCCATTTACATTCAAACTTCCAACTTTAAAAACATCCATAATAATTGAGATGTTAAAAGCAACAACAATAAACAATAAATTAATCAACATTGGAGCGTACTTCATCATCTAGACGTAGTTGTTTTTTTACTTTAAGCACAAGTTTTTTCAATCTAAAACCTTCTTGAACTGTGATTTCAGAAACCTCCTTTCGGCTGTTGTGAAATCTAACAGAGGAGCAGAAAAGAACCAAATCGGGAAAATACGCTTCTATTTTTACACCTTGCTGATTCTTTGTTTGTTTTAGGAAACATTTAATTTCCTCAGCAGTATATAACTTCCTCTGTTGACTGTTACTGTAATAGGGAACTTCACTCTCGTCAGACACACATTCATCACTCTCACTACCATCCGTACACACCTTCCTCACTCTCTCCTCACTCACTCGGCTCGCCTTAGCTCACTGGAGGCGCTGTTTGATTTCCTTCTGCGTTTAGCAGGTAGTTTGGTTTTAACTGCAGCCTCTACTTCCTCCATCACCACCTCCTCCAGCACCACCTCCTCCATCACTACCTCCTCCTCCAGCACCACCTCCTCCATCACTACCTCCTCCATCACTACCTCCTCCTCCATCACCACCTCCTCCATCACTACCTCCTCCATCACCACCTCCTCCATCACCACCTCCTCCATCCTACTCACCACCTCCTCCATCACCACCTCCTCCATCACTACCTCCTCCATCACCACCTCCTCCATCACCACCTCCTCTATCTGTTCACTCCACCTAACACTTTGCACACCTACCATTTAATTTCCCTCCTCAGTCTGCACCTCCCCTGTCTCCCCAGACTGTCCCCCCTGTGTGTCCCTGACCTCCCTTGACCTCCCCTGTCCCCCCAGACTGTCTCCCCTGTGTGTGTCCCTGACCTCCCCTGTCCCCCCAGACTGTCCCCCTGTGTCCCTGACCTCCCCCTGTCTCCCCAGACTGTCCCCCTGTGTGTCCCCTGACCTCCCCTGTCTCCCCAGACTGTCCCCCCTGTGTGTCCCTGACCTCCCCTGTCTCCCCAGACTGTCCCCCCTGTGTGTCCCTGAGCTCACCTGTCCGTTCCCCAGACACCCCTTCACCTGTTTGTTTTTTTCTTTTTCTTTTCTTTCTCATCACCCACTAAACTACTCTCATCTTCACTCACACTCTCACTCACAACATCCACACTAACACCCGGTGTATTTACAGTACTACTCACCCGGTGTATTTACAGTACTATTCACCCGGTGTATTTACAGTACTACTCACCCGGTGTATTTACAGTACTATTCACCCAGTGTATTTACAGTACTATTCACCCGGTGTATTTACAGTACTATTCACCCGGTGTATTTACAGTACTATTCACCCGGTGTATTTACAGTACTACTCACCCGGTGTATTTACAGTACTACTCACCCAGTGTATTTACAGTACTATTCACCCGGTGTATTTACAGTACTATTCACCCGGTGTATTTACAGTACTATTCACCCGGTGTATTTACAGTACTACTCCCCCGGTGTATTTACAGTACTACTCACCCGGTGCGTCCGGTCAGACACGGCATCGGCACGCCGCTGTGCAGCGCGCGGAGCGGCCATCGGCCGCTCGGAGGCGGCAGCTGGCCCCGAGGCAGCAGCCCCCCCAGACGGTGGGGGGTCCGCCGCCCCGGCAGCTGACCGCTGGGCACCCGCCCCTCACCCCCCCGGTACCCCCAGGGGAGCGGGGGGCGCCCCCTCCTCGGCACCAGCTGCCCCACACGGACCGGGAGGGTCCGGATCACCTGGTCTCGGGCAGGCCCTCACCGTGTGTCCCACCTCTCCACAACCAAAACATTTCATCCCTGATGACGTTGCAAAAATCACGTATTCATAATCATCTACTTTAACATGGAACCGGAGGTTCAACTCCTCGTCCCGATGGTTCAGTATCATATAGAGCTGTCTACGGTGAGACACCACGTGCTTCAGCAACGGAGATTTACATCCAGACAGGATCTTTTTAACGGGGGAGACTATCTTCCCGTGTCTGGACAACTCTCTGCTGAGGAAGCCATCAGAGATGAACGGTGGGACGTTGGACAGGACCACCTTGGTGGCTGGTTGAGTGAGCGGCAGCACCTGAACAAACATTTCACACACGGTGATGCCCCGCCGATGACTTGGTTCTACTTTCTCCTCCCGGTCCAGGAAGATCCCCCGCGCGCGCCGTTCATCCGAAGGGCCGCCATAATACTACCGTGCCCGACCTTCTCCCCCACAGCTAGACTAATGTCCTCCACGCTGCACGGGAAACTAGGACAGATCTTGATGCCATGTTTCCTGGTGAGCGTGGAGAACCCCTCTCCATTCACCATGGCGGCCGCACACGCCGACCGGCGAGACGCCGGCAGGAGACAAAACCACCCAAATAAACCTAAAACTAAACACCAAAAAGTACTACAAATAAAAGATAAAGTGACCTACACCGTTAAACTAAACAATACTAAATGAAATTATCAACAAAGGAAAAAAGAAAAGTAAGAAAAACCTACAAATCCCCACAGCTCACTCACACACGCTCTCAACTCAGAGAGAGAGAGAGAAGGAGAGAGAGAGAGAGAGACAGAGAGACAGAGAGAGACAGAGAGATTTGATTTTTAAAGGAACTTTATTTAATCAATGTTCCCTTCTGTTATTTACAAAAAAAAAACTGTTCAACAGGCCAATAAATACATACAGACATAAACACTCAACTACATGACATCAGCTCCTGAGAGAAGAGGAGCTGGTCTCCTTCTACAGAGCACAACACATCACCATGGGCCCAGATCACCCTGAACTCCTCCACATCCTTCATCTCTGCATAATAATTAAAATCAATCCTGATTCTGGCTTTCACCATCCGAGCAAACAGGAGATTTACATTAACATCAACAGAGTCATCCACCTTCCTCTTCCTACTCACATACACCGCCATCTTTGATTGGCCCAGGATGAAATTCAACAACTGACATTTATATTTAGCAATTTTTCTATACCTGAACCCAAGGATGAACATGTTTTTAGAAAAGACCTCCCCCACCTTACTGAACAGCTTATCCAGCAGTAAGAACAACGGAGGCAGGCGCACACACTCACAGTAACAATGAAACACAGTTTCTGTCTCATCACAGTAGGGACATTTATCACTAGCACCAGGACTAATTACAGACACAAACTTATTGACTGCCACTATCCCGTGTAGCACTCTCCACTGAAGGTCAGCTACTCTCTTTGTTAACGGGGGCTTATATAAACTCCTCCACGCAGGTTGGACATCAGCCACCCAACCCAGATGCCCTCGCCACGGTGTGTCAACCCGTTGGTGGAGCTTACTTTTATTTAAGCACAGCACCATCATCTTATAAAAACCCTTCCCTTTCACCTCCTTCATGTCTAAAATGCAGTGCTTTACATTTAAAAAACGACCAACATAGTGATCCAGACATGGACAGACACATAAATCAGGGAAGGAGTCCTCAGTCTGAGGTGTGGTCAGACCACCAGTATATTGCTCCAACATGATGGATTCATGTCCGGTCAGTTTGTGCTTCCAGTAGTCCAACAGTTTGGTGATGATCCTGACGGATCTCACCCCCAGAACAGCTGCCAAAGCAGCAGCATTGTCTAGTTTATGTCCTGTGATGTCCACCACCGTCTCCAAGGTGAGCACCCGTGCTCTGCAGAACGTGTCCGTGATGGCTGAACCAGCCCAGCAGGGGTAATCCAGCCGGTCCCCGTAGACCACCGGCTCCTGCAGCAGCCAGTGTAGGGAGTCTCCTTGCAGCCGTCTCTCCTTGACCACCAGCTTCCACACGGTGAACAAGCCTCGATAGAAAGGAGGTAAAAACTGGACACTCAGCTTCCTGGCGTCCATCAGGAACAGCGAATCCGTTAATCTAAAACCTTTAAAACTGTTCAGCACCCAGTGGGCCAGAGGTCTCCAGACCAGGTCCTTAGGGCCATAGAGCAGCCTCTGGAGGAACTGCAGGCGGAAAGCAGCGCCCCTGCTGGCCAAATGTACCAGTCCTTGTCCTCCTTCTTCCAGTGGAAGGAACAGAACAGACTGGGGAATCCAGTGCAGCTTGTCCCAAAAGAAATGAACTAAAACAGCTTGAATTTTAGCAAGCAAATTAGAAGGGGGGTCCACACAAGACAGTTTATGCCACAGAGAGGAAGCCAGCAGATTGTTAATAACCAGAGTCCTCCCTCTGTAGGACATGCTCGGTAAGAGCCACTTCCACCACCGCTTCACTCTTAGCCCAATTAACCTTGGCAGAAGAGATGTGATTAAAAACACTCACATTTGCTACCAAAGTACTGATATCTGCTTGTTTATTTAAAACAATCACGACATCGTCAGCATAAGCTGAAAGTTTAACAGCTGAAGCACACCCAGGGAAATAGACACCCAAAAGTTCATTCCTGAGCTTATGAAGCAGAGGCTCAATAGCCAGGGAATAAAGCATCCCCGACAGAGAGCATCCCTGCCGTACCCCTCTCTGCACATTAAAAGGTGCAGCCAAACCACCATTAACCTTCAATATACTCGCAATGTCACGGTACAGTACCCGAATCTTAGCTATGAAAACTGGGCTGAAACCAAAAGCATTGAGCGTGTGCCACAAGTACTGATGTTCAACCCGGTCAAAAGCCTTTTCCTGGTCTATGGAAATAAGACCAGTATCCATAGCCAGTGAGCTAGAGACGTCCAAAACATGCCGAACTAGAGTGATATTATCACTCATTAACCTGCCGGGCACACAGTAGGTCTGCTCGATACGTATGAACCACTTCACTCATCACCTCCCGAAAACGGCGAGAAGCCTTGGACAGGATCTTGTAGTCCCCACACAGCAGAGAAACAGGTCTCCAGTTCTTTATCTCCTGCAGATCTCCCTTCTTCGGCAGCAGGGTGATGACTGCCCTTCTGCAGCTCAGCGGCAGACGTCCTCTGCTCAGGCTGTCCTGGAACACCTCCAGCAGATCCTCTCCAACCACGGGCCAGAAGGTCTTATAAAAATCCACAGGCAGCCCGTCGATGCCTGGTGCCTTCCCGTTCCCCAGGCTCATCAGAGCCACATGCAGCTCGTTCAGGGACAGATGGTCGTCCAGCACGGTGTTGTTATCAGCTCCCACCTGAGGAAGGCCATCGTAGAAAGGAGCAGCTGACTCAGTGTCTTCCACATACTCCTCTCTGAACAGGTCTTTATAAAACGATGTGGCATACCTCCTGATCTCAGGCGTCCCCGTGTCATTACCTCCATCTGCGGAGCGTAGGGAGTGGATGATCTTTCTCTGCCCGTTCTTTCGCTCCAGACCAAAGAAGAACTGCGAGGGGGCATCCATCTGGGAGGCGTTCATGAAGCGGCAGCGGACCAGAGCCCCCTGTGCTGTGATGCCCAACAGGTTGGCTAAAGCAGCCTTTTTGACTTTAAGAGCTTCAACATGCCCTTGATTTCCTGTGGAATCCACCAACTCCTGTAACTCCACTACTTCTATCTCCAGGTCTTGAAGAGACCTGGTAATGTGCTTGGTGACATTGCGAGTATATTGCTGACAAAAAAGTTTCACCTGAACCTTCCCAATATCCCACCACTGCTGCAACGATGGGAAACTGGACTTTTGGCTCTGGTGTATACCCCACACACACGCAAACCCCTCTTTAAAAGAGTTATCGTTTAAAAGTCCAGTATTAAAGTGCCAATATGCGCTGTGCAATTTTACATTTTGAATATAAACAAAGCACTGGACAAGACAATGGTCACTAAAACCAACAGGAGTAATTACACACTGCTTAAAAACACCAAAATGGTGTTTAAAACAATAAAACCTGTCCAGCCTGGCCAAAGACAACATGTTGTCTCTGGAGTGACTCCAGGTGTACTGCCTGGCGTTCAGGTGAAACCCTCTCCACACATCCTTCAGCTCACAGCCCTCCATCAGACGCCTTACGGTCGGGCTGAGGAGGCAGGATGAGGCTCCAGGTGGTTACGGTCTAAAGTGGGGTTCTCTGTGCAGTTAAAATCACCTCCCAAAAACAAAAAATCATCAGTACAATCCTGAATGACATCACACAAAAGGTTTAAAAATGTCATTCGTTCAACGGCCAGAACTGGAGCATA
The DNA here is from genome assembly GCF_010015445.1 of Perca fluviatilis. Taxonomy (NCBI): domain Eukaryota; kingdom Metazoa; phylum Chordata; class Actinopteri; order Perciformes; family Percidae; genus Perca; species Perca fluviatilis. The sequence goes on along the minus strand of NC_053112.1, from coordinate 4,605,322 downwards.
CACATTTATAAAAATAAGGTTTACATTTTCATACTGAACCTTAATTTTTATGATATGCCCACACATGATCTCCTCCACACTAAAGGAGCAGGGCCGAAAGCCCTTAGAGAAGAGCACCCCGACCCCCCCACTGTTGGAGGCCTTATGGCTGAGAATAACCTCCCCCGGCCACTGCTTCCTCCAATCACTCTCATTCTCCACATTACTGTGAGTCTCTTGCAAAAAAATAACATCAAGAGCTTTGAGCTCCATCAGTTTAAAAAGAGAAGCTCTTTTAACATCGCTTCTTGCTCCATTAATGTTTAACGATCCAATTTTTAGTTCCGCCATTAAAAAGGAAAAAGCAAAAACAAAAACACACACAACATGTATGTGGAGAAACATATTACACCTAATCATCATCCTCAATCAGTTGAGCTCTGACTTTGGTGACCAGTTTCTTGAGGCGGTAACCCTCTTGTTTAGTGAACCCTTCTGTATCTGTCCTGAGCCAGGCCACAGACCTGATGAACCCTCTGAGATCAGGGAAGAACTGCTCGGTCTTAACTGCCTTGATCCCTTTAGTGTCCTGCAGGAACTTCTTAATTTTATCCAGAGGATAAATAGTTAACTCTTCTGCTTGGGATGCAGTCCACTCACATTCCTCCTCATCATCCTCATCCTCATCACTCAGATCCTCCAGCAGCTTTTTAGCTTTTGACTCACTCTGCTCCTTGTGAGCACTGCTCTTTCTTTTGCTGGAACCTTTAATGATCTCCATCTCTTCAGACAGATTTTCAGCCAAATCAACATCAGCCACATTAATAACCTCCTGACTGCAGCCTTTTCCTTTAGCACTGCCTTTCTTTTTCCCTGTCTGTTTATTATTGTCTGGTTTGTCATTAGACTGGGCATGGCCTTCGTTTACACTCTCACTATGTTCAACATTTCCCTCTTTTTCCTGCGTGTCTGTTTCTGTAACCTGTGCAGTTTCTGCACTCTGTTGCACACCTGCCGAGTCTGAGTCAGCCGCAGGAGGCGCAACACCTGAGTCTGAGCCCCCCGGAGGCGGCTCTGCGGCCCGATCGGCCGAACCGCCCGGCCCATCGGGACCGGGGGCCGGATCCGCGGTACCGCCCGGCCCATCGGGACCGGGGGCCGGATCCGCGGGACCGGGGGCCGGCCGGCGCGGACAGGAACGGACCAAATGACCCTCCTCCCCGCATCCAAAACACTTCATCGTATCCGACGTTGCAAACACAACATAAGTGAAACCGTCAACTTTAAAACTGAACGTTAAATTTAGATCCGCCGCGTTGTCTTTTAAAATCATGAAGACTTGTCTTCTGTGACACATTACGTGCCTGAGTTTTGGTGACTTGCACCCGAGCGGAACCATTTTAATGGGAGACATCAGCTGGCCGTACCGCGACAGCTCTCTGGCCAAATCGTCAGTTTTAATGAACGGAGGAGCGTTTGAAACGGTGATCCGTTTAGCCGGGCTCATAGCGGGAGAACCGGGGTGAAAGTATCCCGGATCACAACTCCTTTCTCCACCACAGTGTCAACTTTCACCACATCATCCAGGAAAATCACCACGGCCCTGTTCATACGGGAGGCCGACAGCACGCTGTCAAACCCCACTACCTCCCCGACAGCATAGCTGGCCTCCTCCACCGAACAGCCCACATGCGGGGAAATCCTCACCGCATGTCGGCGTGTTAGCTTCTCTAGCACCGCATGGCCGCCAGCCACGGGCATTATACCCGGCTGACAACCAAACTACCCAAACTAAACCCTCCACCAACTAATAATTAACCACCACACAACCAAATAAACACATACAAAACCCAAAATAAAGAGAAAAACAAAGATAGAAACTCACACGCTCCTGAGACTCACTCTGCACACTCACTCACGCATCCGCTCACACAGAGAGAGAGAGAGAGAGAGAGAGAGAGAGACAGAGAGAGAGAGAGAGACAGAGAGAGAGAGAGACAGAGAGAGAGAGAGAGAGAGGGACAGAGAGAGAGAGAGAGAAAGAGAGAGAGAGACAGAGACAGAGAGAGAGAGAGAGAGAGAGAGAGAGAGACACAGAGACAGAGAGACACAGAGACAGAGAGAGAGAGACAGAGAGAGACAGAGAGACAGAGAGAGACACAGAGACAGAGAGAGAGAGAGAGAGAGAGAGAGAGACACAAAGAGAGAGAGACACACAGAGAGAGAGAGAGAGACACACAGAGACAGAGAGAGAAGAGAGACACAGAGACAGAGAGAGAGAGAGAGAGAGACACAGAGATTTTTTTTTTTTGATTTTTACAAAACACTTTATTTACATAGGGTGATATCAGGTAAAATGGGCCATCAGGTAAAATGGGCCATTTAAGGTTTGGGGGTCCCAGCCCCTCTGGAATTTAGAGCCAATGACTGCAAAGGATTTCAAACTGTTGTCTTAACTGTACTTGACAAGTAACAGGTGATTTGATTGGTTTATGGTTGCTATGGTGGGCGGGGCAATAATTCAAATCAAGACTGCACCAGAAAGCTGCATGGTAAGTAGCCTGGCATACCAAATCTAACTAAACTATTATAAGGATGATAAATCTATATAAAAAAAACATGCACATAAAAAAAACTATGCTTAATATCTGTCTTGATGGCATCAATCAGAAACAATGTTGTTAGTTTGGTATATGAACATATTTTAAAAAAAACAATGTTTTTCTTGGCGGCCCAATTTACCTTAACCCACTGAGGTAAAATGGGCAACATGGTTTCAGCTAAAATGGGCCATCATCTGTGTCACTCACAAACACACATACACGTGTTTGAGTGAGTGAGTGAGTGAGTGAGTGAGAGTATGTGTACGTACGTGCGTGCACACACACACACACACACACACACACACACACACACACACACTCACCATGACCTCCCCAACAGTAATAATGGTAGTAGATATTGTTGTGTTTTCATCACACACAAACATATCAGTTATCAATTTTGAACGTGAATTTGCACATTTCGTTCTAAATGTGTTGTTCACACACACACACACACGTTCACACACACACACACACACACACACACACACACACACACACACACACACACACACACACACACAAACAGACACACACACACACACATACACACACACACACACACACACACATACACACACACACACACACCACTGACATCAGTTCACTGATCTATGCTGTTCCATAATGGACTTTTTTTAATTGCACATTTGAATATGTGGGTTTGCACCCAAAATGTTTTTTTTTTAATGGCACATATGAATGTTTGTTTAATGCAATTTAAATGTTATGTGGCTGTATAAGCAACTGTGTTTTAAAATTAATATTGATGATAAATTACTATTTCCCTTTGTAGTTTGACTGGCCCATTTTACCTGAAAAGCTGGCCCATTTTACCTGAAACTGCTCATGCAAAAAAAGTTGGCACAGCTGATGTTTCAAGAACTGTAGGGCCTAAATAATTATATATTATTACATAATTTCAACAAAAAATTATCAAAAACAGTCATTAGTAATCATAAAAACACAAGGAAAAGGCATATATGGTATTGTATTATTGTCCCAAACGATTTACCAAAAAGTGGCCCAATTTACCTGATATCACCCTAATTATAATTTATGCAGGTTCACAAATAAATAAAGTGCTAATGCAATAAAATCTCAGTAGTTGTATTTAAAGACAGAATATTATCCGATAAAAACTTGTGCAAAAACCAGCTCATCATCAACCACCGAACAAACAATGTCATTAAAACACCAACGTATTTTAAAAGCATCAATGTCTCCGATATGTTTATAAAATCTAAACTCTAACCAGAGTCTGGCCCTGATGTTACAGAGCCAGACTGCCCTGGCCTCCTGCCCCTCCCTGTTCTCCACCCTGTTCTTTCTGCTGATATAAATCGCCATTTTTGCTTCACCTGAAAGGTAGTTCAGGAGCTGCCATTTATCTTTTTGTGCCTTTTTATACACAGCTCCCATAATAAAAATCCTCTCAGTAAAAACTACGTTAAAAAGACTAAAAACCAAAGTTAAAAGAGAGAAGAACTCAGTGAGTCTCTTACACCCAGTGAACATGTGGTAGACAGTCTCTCGCAGGTTACAGAACAGGCACTGGCTAAGAACAGTCGGGTTAAGAACAGAGATAAAAGCATTGGAGGCGACAGCACCATGTAGAATCCTCCACTGGAGGTCAGCGGTCCGTTTTTTTTGAGGGGAGGCTTGTATAAAACCCTCCACTGGGGACAAGGATGCCCCCAGCCTGTCATTCCAGACAGTGGGGGGTCTGCCACTCAGTCCTTTTTTATTGATGGCTTTCACACAGTTCTGGTAGAGTGTCCCTTTGTCTGCTCCGTGCAGGGTGAGCTTGCCCGGGCTACTGACAGCTAGCAGGGGGCCGGTCTCCTCTCCAAACTCTGGGCTCATGTAGACCTCTGGGAACGGGTCTGTGGGGTCTGGCATAGTCTCCCCCCGGCCGTACTCCATGAGGAGCCTCCTCTCTCTCCCACTCAGCTTCTGGGTCCATAGGTTGAGGATTCGTTGTGCGACCCGGATGGAGGTCAGACCCAGGAGAGAGCCCAGAGCCCCGGCCCCCGATAGTCCAGGCCCTGCTTCCTCAACCAGCTGCTGCAGGCTCAGGGTCCTGGATGCGGTTCAGGGCTGCCAGCAGCCGGGCGCACCCGCTGCAGATGTCCAGTCTGCTCCCGTTGACCAGCGGCTCCTTCAACAACCAGTGCAGAGAGTCAGACCTATCATTCAATGTACAGTTAAAAAGGGCCCACGATTTAAAAACGCCCTGATAAAAAGGAGGAAACCCACTTAACTTTAAAGATTTAGGATCAGTTAAGAACAGAGCAGCATCCAGCCCCAGTTTACTCACATGTCTGAGGATACAGCTGGTCACGTTCCTCCACACCAAGTCAGGCGGCCCTGTCAAAAACTTTTGTATAAACTGAAGCCTGAAAGTGGCCGTTCTGCTGGCCAGGTGGACAAGGCCCTGTCCCCCCTCCTCTCTTGGTAAAAACAGCACCCCTGTGGCACCCAGTGTAGACCCCCAAAAAAAATCCACCATTTTTGCTGTATCTGAGCTAGTAGACCTGCGGGGGTCCACACAAGCTAAACGGTTCCCACAAAAGGGATGCAACCAGATTATTCAGAACTAAAACTTCGACCTCTATAAGACATCTGAGGGAGTAGCCACTTCCATTTGTTCATTTTATTGTCAATTTTTTCCATGACGGTCTCCCAGTTTCTCCGCACACCACCTCAATTACCGAGGAACAGACCGAGATATTTAAAACCGTCCCTTTCCCAGACCAGGTCCTGGGGAGAACGGAGACCGTCATGCCATTCACCAACAGCGAGGGCTACACTTTTTGCCAGTTCACCCTCGCTGCAGATAAAATATTAAAACCCAAAACAGTGTTTTCTAAAATGTCCAACTCATGCTGGCCTTTAATAAAAACAATGGCGTCATCAGCATAAGCCGATAAAACCATGTTGTCACTAAAACCAGGTAAAATCAGACCCTCAATGTTGTGGCGTAGTCTGCAGAGAGGAGGTTTCTAGGGAGAGTCGTTAGAGCATCCGGACAGAGCACAGCCCTGCCGGACGCCTCTACACACTCTAAAGGGAGCACACAGACTGCCGTTAAACTTCAGCACACTCTCAACCTCACTGTACAACACCTGGATCTTGGCTATGAAACGCGCTGAACCCAAACCTCCCCATTACTTTCCAGAGGAAGCTGTGCTCAACCAGCGGTCAAAAGCCTTTTCCTGGTCTAGAGAAATCAGACCAGTGTTAAACCCCACCGAGCTGGAGACCTCCAAAACATCCCGAATGAGGTGGACATTGTCCACCATGGACCTACCGGGCACACAGTAGGTCTGGTCCGATGGATGACCTGCTCCATAGCTCTCCCCAGCCTGGAGGCAAAGACCTTGGACAGAAGCTTGTAATCCACACACAGCAAAGACACAGGGGCCAGTTTTTGATGTCCTGGAGGTTTCCTTTTTTAGGCAGCAAGCGTAACAACTGCCCTGCGGACAGGACATGGGCATGGAGCCAGAGGCCAGACTTTCATTAAAAACATCTAAAATATGGTCGTGCAAAGATGTCCCAGAAGGCTTTAAAAACTTCGACTGTGGGGCCATCAATGCCTGGGGCGCGCTCTCCCCTGCATACTCTGCAGGGCAGCGTGGACCTCCTGCAGTTGAATGGACGCCTCAAGACAGGAGTTGGTCTCCTCCAGAGACCTGAGGTAGCCCACTCAGGAACTCCTCCTGTAGAGCCTCCTGCTCCTCATACTCACTAGAGTACAGAGAGGAGTAAAACTCTACAGCTCGCCTTCTGATCTGCCTCGGCTCCATGATCTCCTGCCCTGTGTCTGAGAGCAGTGTGTGGATTACCCGCCTCTGCCCATTCTTCCTCTCCAGGCCGAAGAAGAAGCTAGAGGGAGCATCCATCTCCGAGATGGTCTGGAATCGGGACCTGACCAGTGCACCCTGTACTTTAACGTCCAGCAGGTCTGCTAAAGCTAGCTTTTGATTTTGAGGACTTCAAAATGTCCTCGATCTCCTGTGGACTCACTTAACTTCTCTAGTTCCACTATATCACTCTCCAGGTCCTGCATAGATCTGGTGATGTCACGTGTGACGTTGAGGGTGTGCTGTTGACATAAAAGCTTAATTTCCGTCTTACCATGGTCCCACCACTGCCTAAGACTGCTAAAATCACCCTTTCTCTGTCTAAAAATATCCCAAAAATAAATAAGGACCTCTCTAAAATTTTTGTCAAAAGTTAAAACCGAGTTAAAATGCCAATAGGCACTTTTCGGTTTCACATCTCTTATAAAAACATGACATAAAACCAAAGAGTGATCAGTAAAAACAGCAGGAACAATATTACACACTTTAAAAATATTAAAATGTTGTTTAAAACAATAAATACGATCAAGTCTGGCTGAGGAGATCCTACTCTCTCTGAGGTGGGACCATGTGTACTGTCGGCAGTCTGCATGCATCCTTCTCCATACATCCACCAGGCCATAGGTGGAGACCAGCCGCCCCAGAGCATGCTGGGAAGCTGGATCGGCTCTGCATGGTTCACGATCTAAAGAGCATTTGCAGTACAGTTAAAATTCCCACCCAAGAATAAAAAATCCTCCGATGCACAATCATTTTAAAACCCCACCTACCTTTTCTAAAAGATCTTTCTCTCTGCACCGGTTGTTGGGGCATACAGGTTAATAAAAACAGCCGTAAAATGATCAAACTGAGCTCTGACTAAAAGCAGCCTCCCCTCCATAAAATGCGGACCTCCAGTGTCCCGGAGAGAAAGTTCTGGAAAAGAGGAAGCCCCACTCCTCCACTCAGAAAGGAGCCATGGCTCAGGATGGCTTCCCCTTCCCATTCTCTCCTCAATTCGGCCTCCGTTGCTGCTGTCACTGTGAGTTTCTTGTAAAAATAAAACATCAATGTGTTTCATTCTCATGGTTTCATAAATGCTGGCTCTTTTAATGACATTCCTAGCTCCATTTACGTTCAAACTCCCAACTTTAAAAACATCCATAATAAATGAAATGTTAAAAGCAACAACAATAAACAATAAATTAATCAACATTGGACGTACTTCATCATCTAGGCGTAGTTGTTTTTACTTTAAGCACAAGTTTTTTCAATCTAAAACCCTCTTGGACTGTGATTTCCAGAAACCTCCTTTCGGCTGTTGTGAAAACTAACGGAGGAGCAGAAAAAGAACCAAATCGGGGGAAAAAACTCTTCTACTTTTACACCCTTGCTGATTCTTTGTTTGTTTTAGGAAACATTTTATTTCCTCAACAGTATAAAACTTCCTCTGTTGACTGCTGCTATAATTAGGAACTTCACTTTCATCAGACACACCTTCATCACTCTCACTACCATCCGTACACACCTTCCTCACTCTCTCCTCACTCACTCGGCTCGCCTTAGCCTCACTGGAGGCACTGGTAGTCTTCCGTCTGCGTTTTACAGGTAGTTTGGATTTAACTACAGCCTCTACTCCCTCCATCACCACCTCCTCCTCCAGCACCTCCTCCTCTACCTGTTCACTCCACCTAACACTTTGCTCCCCCACCGTTTCATTTCCCTCCTCAGTCTGTACCTCCCCTGTCTCCCCAGACTGCCTGTCCCCTGACCTCACCTGTCTCCCCAGACTGTCCCCTGTGTGTACTCTCTCAGACTGCCTGTGTGTCCCAGCGCCCTGTCCCTGGGGCCCTGTCCGTTCCAGACACCCCTTCACCTGTTTGTTTTTTCTTTTTCTGTTTCTTTCTCCTCACCCACTAAACTACTCTCATCTCCACTCCCTCCTCCACAACATCCACACTAACACCCGGTGTATTTGTTTTTTACAGTACACCACCCGGTGCGTCCGGTCAGACCGGCATACGCGCGCTGTGTAGCAGCGGGCGGCCTCGGCCCCGGGCCGGCAGCGGCCCCGAACAGCCCCCCCCGGTGGGGGTCGCCGCGACAGCGGACGCTGGGCATCCGCCCCTCCCTCCCCGGTACCCGAGGCCGGCCCCGGCACCAGCTGCCCCTCCGGACCGGGGAGGATTCGGATCACCTGGTCCGGGCAGGCCCTCACCGTGTGGCCCACCTCTCCACAACCAAAACATTTCATCCCTGATGGCGTTGCAAAAATCACGTATTCATAATCATCTACTTTAACATGGAACCCGGAGGTTCAACTCCTCCGTCCCGATGGTTCAGTATCATATAGAGCTGTCACGGTGAGACACCCGTGCTTCAGCAGCGGAGATTTACATCCAGACAGGATCTTCTTAACGGGGAGACTATCTTCCCGTGTCTGGACAACTCTCTGCTGAGGAAGCCATCAGAGATGAACGGTGGGGCGTTGGACAGGACCACCTTGGTGGCGGTTGAGTGGCGGCAGCACCTGAACAAACATTTCACACAACGGTGATGCCGCCTCGATGACTTGTTCACTTCCCTTCCTTCCGCTCCCTTCCATTCCATTCCATTCTTCCTTCCTTCCTTCCTTTCCTTCCTTCCATCCTTCCATTCTTCATTTTCCATTTCTTCCTTCCTTCCTTCCTTCCTTCCTTCCTTCCTATTCCATTCCATTCTTGGTTCATTCTCAGTTCTTTCTCTATCCCCATTTTTCTGGTGGGGACAGGGAGGGGGGACAGTAGGGGGATGGGGGAGGGGATGGGATGGACAGAGGGGACAGTGGGGAGGGAGGGGATGGGGGAGAGGATGCGGACCGGACAGTCTGAGAGAGAGACACAGAGACAGAGAGAGACACAGAGACAGAGAGAGAGAGAGACACAGAGACAGAAAGAGAGAGAGACACAGAGACACAGAGACACAGAGAGAGAGACACAGAGACAGAGAGAGAGAGAGACAGAGACACAGAGAGAGAGAGACACAGAGAGAGAGAGAGAGAGAGAGAGACACAGATGGTGTGTCTCAAATCGCGCACATCTGTACTTATACTAACTATTTGAGTACACTCAAAATTTAACTCGTCGAATTGTGGTAAATGCAGTGCACTACAAGTACCCGGATGGTGCACTCATAACGGTGAAAAAGTTGAGTGTGGATCAATGGACACTTTCCACACTCAACGGTCGCCATCTTTGCTACGTAGCGGAAGGGGCGGAGCTAACAAAAGTTTGAAAAACTTTGGATAATGGCGGCCGAAGACGCGACAGCGACCGAACATTACAAATGTAAGTTTTAATCATTTTGCTATAATTGTAAACATATAATCCACCTGTTTATGTATATTAAGGTAATTTTGCACTCGGTGATGATTTTTGTACCGCGAATTATAACGTTTATATGTAACGTAATTTGACGTGCTATCAAGCTAGCTTTAGCTAACCTTAGCTAGCTATTTTACAGCGGCACAGTTAAACCAAAGAGTATGAAGTTACTTCTATACCCCTGATGTTCACAAAAAACGTGTTAAATTGAAATCCGACACCATTGTTAGCTTTATTAGACCTTGGGGTAGATGTTACATAAGGGCGTGACGAAATTCAAACTGTAAATACTCAAATTACGCCGTAAATGAGGTTAACTAGCCACACTATCGTCCTCACTGTAGAAGATTTAGCGTTAGATGTGTGATCTTGTAAATATGCATTACATATAAGCGGTAATGTTGCAGTACGTTAATGCATGTAATGTTATAACGTGTTAACAGTGCTGTTTCTGTCCTGATCTGACTTATATAATCGTTAGGGACAGACGAGGACACAAGGTCCCTCATTCAGTGGAGGACGGTGAACGCCACCAGCTTTACGGGCAAGCGCAATGCTGCCCTGAATGGATACGAGTAAGTAAATGTATATCATATCTTCCTATCGTTATATATTGTACTGTGGACCTATATTTTACATTGTTAGCCACATACAAATTGTATTTTCATTAGGGCGTACGTTGAAAGTCGAGGGCTTCAAGAAAAGGTTACCCCCATTTTAAAAAAAAAAAAAATGGGAGAACCTGAAACAAAAATACAAGGTCGGTTAACTGTCAGAATAATTGTGAGTTAATCAGCCCTAAGGGTGTAAGCATTTAATTTTAGTTTGTTTTGATCTTAAATTGGAGTGTTTTCTGTTGTCCGTAGGATCTCAAATGCCCCAGAACTGGGGTCAGCACGGAGGGGGGTGAGGCTACCGCTGCGTCCTGGAAGTGGTATTCACTGATGGATGAGGCAATTGGGGGCAGGCCGTCTGTAACGCCGCCTGTCCTCATTGCCTCATCCTCCCAGGACGTGGCGGTTGTGGAACCCCCTTGTGGTGACCCCAGAAAGGAACAGGGGCTTCCACGGCATCCCTCCAAAACGGAGGCGGAGTGGATGTCGTGGGGCCCTGAAAAGGAATTACAGGAGAGGGAGCTGATGCAGGAGCAGGAGATGAAGAGGATGGAGGAGAGGGCAAGAGAGAGAAAAGAAGCAAGAGATGAAAGAGAGGAGAGGTGGCACCGTGAGGCAGTGGAGAGAGAGGCACGTTTTGCAGAGATGAGAGAGAGGGATGAGAGAAGAGACAAAGAGATGAGGGAGAGGGAAGAAAGGAGAGACAGGGAGGTAGGCATGAGGGGAGGGGCGTCCTGTCTTTGCTGGAGAAGCTTGTAAATATACATTTTAATTAATAACTATGATGTCTATGTACTGTACTCGAACGTGTGATGGTTACCCTTTGAGATATATATATATATATATATATATATATATATATATATATATATATATATTATATATATATGTATATATGTATATGTATATATATATGTATGTATATATGTACATGTATATATATATGTATATGTATATATGTATATATATGTATATTTATATATGTATGTATATATGTATATATGTATATATATATATATGTATATTTATATATTTATATATATGTATGTATATATGTATATATGTGTATGTATATGTATATATGTATATGTATATATATGTGTATATATATATATGTATGTGTATATATATGTATGTGTATATATATATATATATATATATATATATATATATATATATATATATATATATATGTGTATATGTATGTAAAGATAATGGCACAGTGACTAGAAATAGATGTAGTAGTTCATGGCACTGCAGGGCGATACAGGATGTAGCAGGACACTGGAGGGCACTGCAGGGTGTAACAGGTCATGCATCAGGACCACGGCATCAGCTGCAATCATGATTTAGGTGCCCTCCTAATCCAAGGAAATATGCTGGGCTGAAAAAAAAATACATAATGGCTCTGGGGAGTAAACTCCCCAGAGCTAAGTTAGTAACAAGCATTTCTGGGATTGCTTAAATGTTTTGTGAACTGATTAGTGAACTGATTAGTGAACTGATTAGTGAACTGATTAACAAGAACAACATAAGATTTCACAAAAGAACAAGAACGGCATAAGATTTCACAAAAGAACAAGAACAGCAGAACATTTCACAAAAGAACAGCAGAACAACAATATATTTATAACATTTAAATTGCATAATCGTGGTCCGGTACAACACACGTTATTGCCATCCTGTGCCTGTCCTCTGCGCCACAGATAGCACCTTGAGGGGCTGGTTGTTGATAGTCCCCTGCTTCTCCCTCCACATCATCTTCTGCCTCCAACAGGTCCCCATTGCTCAGGCAGATGTTGTGCAGGACTGTGCAGCAGGCAATGACCTCCGGGACATAGAGGACATCCACCTCCAGCGCCTTCAAAAATATGGACCTCCATCTGGTCTTCAGGATGCCAAAGGCTCTCTCCACAACACACCTCGCTCTAGACAGGTGCCCATTGAAGCGGACCTGGAGTTGGTTTTGTAGAGGCTGCCTGTAGGGAGTCATGAGGGCGATGGGTTGCCTGAGGCAGGGGTAGCCACCATCCCCAATGATGCAGAAACCAGGTGGAGGGTACCTTTGCTGGTAGTACAGGGGGCTGTGTTTTAAAACCCTCGCATCATGAGCCGATCCGGGGAAGCCAATGAACACATCAATGAACTTTGCTGTATGGTCACACAAAGCCTGAAATTGAACAGAATAAAAAAGCTTCCTGTTCAGGTAACAGGCTGCGTCTTCGATGGGGGGCGTTACACGGACGTGGCAGCCATCAATGCTGCCGACAACCCTGTTGAAGGCCGCTGACCCGGCCAATCGTGCAAAACCTGCACCAACATGAGGCAAGTCCTCCTCTGATGGAAGCCGAACGACCTGGGGGAGGAGAGAGAGGACTTTCCTGCTGGTCTTGTGGACAGCACGGTGCACAGTGGCCCGGGGCATAGCAAAGGCTCTGGCTACAACACGGTAAGAGGTACCGCTGGCGAGCCAAAAGAGGAAGACGAGGGCCTCGATGACGGGTCCCCAGCCGTGGTCGCACCCCGTGCCGAGGATGGCCATCAGACCGTTAAAGGATCCCCTGGAGAGTCTGAAGTCCACCCTCATGTCGCTTTCCCCATCAAAGTACAGTGCCAGCAACGGCACCGTATTATTCACCTGGCAGTACTGCCTGGGGTTGGGAGCCTGTAGAACAATTAACACAATTAAAATTAAATTAACACAATTAAAATAAAATTGTATTTCATGTGGTGTGTTATCTTTAGCGTTGTACTTTGCATGACTGTAGCTAGAATCTATTTAAATTATTGGGTTTCCTATGCCTTTATTGTCACTGTAATTGGCTAGCTAATAGATGAATCATTAAAATTAAACATTCTTATATAAACATAATGACTATCTATATTAACGTTAGCTAATATCAATTGGACACAATTTTATTCCTCCACTTATGGTCATTTTGGGGTATTTAAAAAAAAATGAATTAAGAGCAAAGTATGAATATCAACATACCTGTATGTTTTCCGCTAAAAGGAGTTGGATGACACGACGACGGCGTCGTCGCAATCCTCTCATTCTCGCGAAAAACAGAGGGCAAATACAAGCAACAATAAAAACAATCACATTCATTTTGAAGAACAAAGCAGAAATGTAATTTTCGCGGGCGACAATAGGTGGCGGGAATGCTCTGCCCTGGGTACAATTCACATTTTCACAGAAGAAGAAGGAGGAGGACTGAGATGTTATGATCGTCACTTCCGGTAAGTACATGAGGCAGTGCGCGGTTTGAGACAACACTCCCCCGTCAAATTTTACGCACTATGCAAGTAAGTACACAGTGTACGAAGTGCACTTCCCTTAGTGCACTAAGGGAAGTGCGCGATTTGAGACACACTAAGAGAGAGAGAGAGAGAGAGACACAGAGACAGAGAGAGAGAGAGAGAGACACAGAGACAGAGAGAGAGAGACACAGAGACAGAGAGAGACACAGAGACAGAGAGAGAGAGACACAGAGAGAGAGAGACACAGAGAGAGAGAGAGAGAATCTGGAATCATGGTCTCATCACACCAATCTACACATCTGGAGATACATCTGACCCAAATAATTACCGAGGCATCTGTGTGAACAGTAATCTGGGGAAGCTCTTTTGTAGCATCATCAACTCCAGACTCATAAACTTCCTTACCAAACACAATGTCTTGAGTAAAAGTCAAATTGGATTTGTACCAAAACACCGAACTTCCGATCATATTTACACCCTACACACCCTGATAGACAAACATGTTCACCAAAACAACAACAAAATCTATGCATGTTTCATAGATTTCAAAAAGGCTTTCGACTCAATTTGGCACAGTGGACTATTCTACAAAGTTATTGAATCTGGTGTAGGGGGTAAAACATATGACATCATTAAATCAATGTACACTAACAATAAGTGCAGTATTAAAATTGGCAACAAAAGAACAACATTCTTCTATCAGAAGCGTGGAGTGAGACAGGGCTGCTGTCTGAGTCCCACTCTATTCAACATCTATATAAACCAGCTGGCCACCATCCTAGAGACATCAGCAGCTCCTGGCCTCACTCTACACCACTCTGAGATCAAGTTCCTGCTCTATGCAGATGACCTGGTCCTGTTGTCCCCTACAGAACAGGGCTTACAGCAGGACCTGGACCTGCTGGAGCAGTACTGCCAGACCTGGGGCCTGGCAGTAAACACTCAAAAGACAAAGATAATGACCTTTCAGAAAAGATCCAGATCTCAAGGAAACACATGCAGCTTCACAATAGGAACACATAAATTAGACCACTGTACACATTACAATTATTTAGGACTCAAAATAAGTTCCACTGGAAGTTTTAACCCAGCGATAATGGAGCTGAGAGAGAAAGCACGCAGGGCATTTTATGCAATAAAAAGTCAAATCTACATTAAAATCCCAATTAGAATCTGGCTCAAACTATTTGAATCTGTAATAGAACCAATTCTCCTCTACGGTAGTGAGGTGTGGGGTCCTATTTCCTACCAGAATCAGGCCCATTTGGACAAAAACCCAGTTGAAACCCTGCATCTAGAGTTCTGTAAAAGCATCCTACAGGTGCACAGAAAAACCACCAACAACGCCTGCAGAGCTGAATTAGGCCAACTCCCTTTATTCATCAAAATCCAAAAACGTGCAATCAAATATTGGCTACATCTAAAAAACAGTGACCCCCACTCCTACCAGCTGAAAGCCCTGCAACACCAAGAGCTGAGCAAAGAGAAGAGTCCCCTCACTCAGCTGGTCCTGATGCTCAGGTCACCTCCTGACCCAGTTCTGCCTCAGGACCAGTCTGGGAACCAACCAATCAGAGTTAACCAAATTATAACACAACAGAAACTAAACTATATCACCAACTGGAACACACAAACAAAAGCACAAAGCAAAATGCAGTGCTACCTGTCCCTAAAGAGAGAGTACAGTGTGGCAGACTACCTGACCACAGTGACCGATACCAAACTGAGATCTACACTGACCAAGTACAGACTCAGTGAGCACAGCCTGGCCATCGAGACAGGCCGCTACAAACAATCATGGCTGCCCAAAGAGGAGCGCTTCTGCCAGCTGTGTAAGAGAGACGAAGTCGAGACCGAACTGCACTTCCTGACAGAATGCACAGAGCTGCAGCCAATCAGAACTCAATATTTCCCCAAATTCAAACACAAACATCCGACATTTGACCAAATAACCAACATCAATAAAATGCCGATCTTGCTGGGAGAACAGCCAGAGAGCTGCAGTCTAGCAGCAGAATATGTCTTTACCTGCCACACTTTGAGGAACAGTGAGTGACACCCCATACACACAGATACACACAGATATGCACACACACAAAGACACACACACACACAAAGACACAGACACAGACACACACACACACACACACACACACACACACACATGTAATATTATTGTGTTCATGTTGTTGCTGATATCATCAGTGTTGTTCATATTGTTCCATTGTGTTGACATGATGAATGTTAACTTAATGTTTACTGTCTGCATCCTACTGGACTACTGGATGTTAATGTGTAACATGTTTCCCTGTTTATGTGCTTTAGCAATACTGTATGTCAATATGGTCATGCTAATAAAGCCTCTTTGAATTTGAATTTGAATTTGAGAGAGAGAGAGAGAGACACACAGAGACAGAGAGAGAGAGAGAGACACAGAGAGAGAGAGAGAGAGAGAGAGAGAGAGAGAGAGAGAGAGAGAGAGAGAGAGAGAGAGAGAGAGAGAGAGAGAGAGAGAGAGAGAAAAAAAAAAAAAAAAAAAAAAAAAAAAAAAAAAAAAAAAAAAAAAAAAAAAAAAAAAAAAAAAAAAAAAAAAAAAAAAAAAAAAAAAAAAAAAAAAAAAAAAAAAAAAAAAAAAAAAAAAAAAAAAAAAAGAGAGAGAGACAGAGAGAGAGAGAGAGAGAGAGAGAGAAAGTCAGTCTGATTACCTCCGCTGTCTGAACACTCCTGTTTTCTGAACGACAGTTTAAACATCGACGTATTTCATCCTCTGCTGTCTTAGTGTGTAATCCCCTGGGTCTTCTTGCTGACAACAACTGTTTTCGTCTAGTCTGAGGTGATTTTCGACCATTTTCGATGCACTTCTTTTGACATTCTGAACTACCGCGGAAATGTCAGAGCGCATCACGTGACCATTCTAAGCGAATCACGTTGTCAGAAATTGGCATCAGCCAATGAGATTGCGCTTTTAGAATCAAATCCCCCTTTTACTTTCACGATTGGTTGCTGATGAAAAGGAAATTACCATATTTGGATCCGACAGCATTGTAGAGGAGAGAGAGAGCTTTCCCACGGTATATGAGATGACAGGGTGCAGACAGCGATCGCGGAGCAGCGCGATGATTAAGACTGTCACTACCCAAAGTGAGAATAGTGCAAATGTGAGTTGTGCATGGTCAGATTTAAACTGTTTACGGCATAACGTGTCTTACTGAAATTTGTGAAATCTGTAAAATAATAAACTTTTCTCTTTACATACAATAACAGAAGATGGGAATCATTTCTAAAAACGTTTTAGCAATCTATGATTGTTTGGTTGCTAACGTTAGCTCAAAACGCCATTCAAGTGACATAAAGTGTAACAGCCTGTGTCTGATTGCTAATTTGTAGCTAGCAGTCATTTCAAAAACGTTTTAGCTCTCTATTATTGTTAGATTGCTAACGTTGGCTCAAAACGCCATTCAAGTGACAGCCGATGTTGTGTTTGATTGCTAACTTGTAGCTAGCAGTCATTTCAAAAACGTTTTAGCTATTTATGATTGTTTGACTGCTAACGTTAGCTAAAAACGCCATTAGAATCTAGCTAGTAGGCTAGCTACTTGATTGCTAACGTTAGCTCAAAACGCCGTTAGCATCTTGTAGGCTACTTGTCGCAAAGTGACGCATGCGCAACTCAAATCTGCACTCGTCGCAAAGTGACGCATGCGCAACTCAAATCTGCACTCTACTCACTTTGGGTAGTGACAAAGACCGTGCGAAGTACACACCGTTGTCATGAAAAACAGAGCGTTGCTATGGACGCAGTTCTGTTCACTCAGGCAATAGAATCGCTACACACAGCCTACGACGTAGCTACGGCGGCAGTTCGACGCGAGGCGTTTGTGCAAAACTGCGGAAAAAGTGCAGAGAAAGTGTGGGTGTTGAACCCTCTCACTGGGAAAAGTGTGGGTGTTAAAACACCCACATCCCCCACGGCTGCGACGCCCCTGGTTCTGGTCCATTTTAATAAATTCCTCAGACACCCTCAGTGTCTGCAGTTTGTATCTTTTGTCCTCCTGTAAATCAGACAGCAGCTTCAGACCAGATTCTCCTGGATCACTGTGGTCCAGCGTCAGTTCTCTGAGGTGTGAAGGGTTCGACTCCAGAGCCGAGGCCAGAGCCTTACAGCAGCTATCTGTGCAGAATGACAACCTGAGAGAGGAACACATTGGTTTAATACCACATTAATACTTTTTTTATTTTTTTTATTTAACCTTTATTTTATTCAGGGGAGGTTCACTGAGAGGAAGCCTCTCTTTTTGCAGGAACGCCCTGATCACATTCACACAGTTCCACATTCATACCTGGAAGCTGCCCAGTAGGACCACAGTCTGATCTGCTGGCCACTGAGCAGCTCCACAGCTCCACAATACAAACACTGGCAGGTGTTTAAATCAATACCTAGTCTTTATTATCTCTCCTCTGGTGGATTCATAAGTCAGAAATCTGTGTGTAACAGGCAAAGTAATTCTGTCATCAGCAGCAGCTTTTTCCTCATCAGGTCGAAGGCTAAAATAAAATCTTTTTCTCTCTTTTGGAGATCTGGAGACCGTGGAGATGATTTATTACATGAGGTCTTGACTGCTGTACACATCCCCCACGGGTGCGACGCCCCTGGTGGGGAGCGTGTTTGTGCGTATGTGTGTGTATGTGTGTGTGAGAGTTGTCAGAGTGTGTGTGTGTTTTGTGTGTGTGCTGTTTGTTTGTCATGTATCTTTAAAACAAAATGCACAAAATGTCCTGACCACCACTCCCGCTGAGCTCGTGTCCCGGGCTATAGCTATCACTGAGGCCACTGAGTCCCGTCCTCTGTAATCTTTCTGGGACTTTTGTGGGGTTTAATGACATAAAGACGATTGTATTCTAGAGTTCCATAAATAGTTTTGTATGAGCACATGAAACTAAACTTTAGATTTGTTTTCATGTGCGCCGACAATGCACGCTTTTAAACCCATTTCACGCTGTTATGAAGAGGGTCAGTTTAAATCTTTTTCAGTCGTGTGTGTGTGTGTTTGTGTGGGTGTGTTACCTGTGTGTGTGTGTTTGTGTGTGCGTCTGTGGGGAGCGTGTTTGTGAGTGTGTGTGTGTATGAGAGTTGTGAGTGTGTGTGGAGTGTGTGTGTGTGTGTGTTTTGTGTGTGTGTGCTGTTTGTGTGTGTGTGTGTGTTTTGTGTGTGTGTGTGACTGTGTGCGTCTGGAGGGAGCATGTGTGTGTGTGTGTGTGTGTGTGTGTGTGTTTCCATATTTTTCATACCTCTAGCACCTTTAGAAAGGGTGGTCCCCACAAGTTATTATTTTAAAGTTGGTCCTCATCCAACATGTAAACCAGTAAGTGTTTGTGTGTGTATGTGTGTGTGTGTGTGTTTTGTGTGTGTGTGTGACTGTGTGCGTCTGGAGGGAGCATGTGTGTGTGTGTGTGTGTGTGTGTGTGTGTTTCATATTTTTCATACCTCTAGCACCTTTAGAAAGGGTGGTCCCCACAAGTTATTATTTTAAAGTTGGTCCTCATCCAACATGTAAACCAGTAAGTGTTTGTGTGTGTATGTGTGTGTGTGTGTGTTTTGTGTGTGTGTGTGACTGTGTGCGTCTGGAGGGAGCATGTGTGTGTGTGTGTGTGTGTGTGTGTGTGTGTTTCATATTTTTCATACCTCTAGCACCTTTAGAAAGGGTGGTCCCCACAAGTTATTATTTTAAAGTTGGTCCTCATCCAACATGTAAACCAGTAAGTGTTTGTGTGTGTGTGTGTGTGTGTGTGTGTTACCTGTGTGTGTGTGTGTGTGTGTGTGTGTGTGTGTGTGTGTGTGTGTGTGTTTTGTGTCTGTGTGTGTGGTGTCTGTCTGTGTTTGTGTGTGTGTGTGTGTGTGTGTGTGTGTGTGTGTGTGTGTGTATATATAAATGGTGTGTGTGTGTGTGTGTGTGTGGGGAGCGTGTTTGTGATTGTGTGTGTGTGTGTGTGTGTATGTGTGTGTGAATGTGTGTATGTGTGTGTGCTACCTGTGAGAGTGTTTTTGTGTGTGTATAATATATTTTTACTCATTATTTTTACTGTAAAAATAAAGTAAGTTAAGGACTAAGACACAATTTCCCCGGGACTCACTTCCATGACGACCTACATTAAAGTCTATCAACCTCACTGATAGAAAGACAGATGTTACCCTAACCAAAGCCCCACATGGTTTATTACACAGGGGGAAGCCATCATTAAACACTGTTTGGGAAAGGTCATGTGATTGGATTATCCATCTGTCAGTCACTTTTTAACACATTTCCACATTTCCTAGTTCCTCTTAATGTGCTATTATCATTATGTAGCAATGTATTGCCCATTTGAAAATAAGAAACCAACCAACCCCTGTGACGTTCTACATTACATAATAGGTGAAACTATGAACAAACAACTATAAACAAACATAACATGGCTCCTATGAATTATATATATTTGACACGCACTGCAACACTTTTCATTTGTGACAGTGTTTTATTTTGTAAAGAAAAGAGAGGCAGGTTTGTCCACACTGGTGGGATAGTGTGTAGATGTTAACATGAAGCAGAATCACTTCTGCTTTCTCACGAAGACAGGCTGGGCGACAGTTGATCTTAAAACAGGAAGCAACTCACAAGGTTTGACTTTGTTTTCTGCTCCTTTTACATGAATTGTAAAGTTAATATTAACTAATCTGCTCTTATTTTCTTCTCTTTAGTAACTGGGCTCACAAGAGAACTGGGTAGAAAGAGGCTTTATGATATAAAATCACTTTTATTTCAGCTCCTTCTAACATTTCCTGTGCTATGTTTATTCTTTACTTCTACAGTGAGAGAAGCTGGATGAAGGAATGTAAAACAGGAAACAGCTTTAGTCGGGCTGTATTAATTTATGTGCATATGTGTTCCAGGGTTTTAGACAAAGCTAGCACACATTAAAATTCAAAGTGTTTACAAAATAATTTAATGTCAATATCAACATAACATAAATTATCTGAGACAGGTTGCTGAAGATCATTGAGAAGCCTCGTTCATTAAAGACCTCATATTATGCTCATTTTAAGGTTCATAATTGTATTTAGAGGTTGTACCAGAATAGGTTTAATAGGTTTTAATTTTCAAAAAACACCAATATTTTTGTTGTACTGCATATTGCTGCAGCTCCCCTTTTCACCCTGTGTGTTGAGCTCTCTGTTTTAGCTACAGAGTGAGGCATCTCACTTCTATTCTATCTTTGTTGGGAGTCGCACATGCTCAGTACCTAGGTAAGGACTACTAGCCAGTCAAGAGCAGTGTATGAGGGCGTGCCCTTACAGTACCTACGTGTGTTACAAAGTGACCACGTTTGTCTCTGAAGTAAAGGCTGGACTACAATAGAGCTGTTTGGAGCCGTTGGTGAACAGTGTTTTCTCTTGGAGATGGTCCCTTTGGGGGGGACCTTTTCACTTTGTAAACCTATAACTTGCACAAAGGACAGGTTCACAGTTTCATACATACATACAAGTTAGAATATAGGTAACTTAGGACTGAAACATGTCCCTCAAACTCCTTTTGCTTTTTCACTTAAACAAAGACGCCAGTTCAAGAAAATGCAGTAAATTATATTACTTCGTAGTAAATTCATACGTTTGAACTTTCATTATTAACGTTTAAAATGGTAGTTTGAATTGTTTGTCAGCGATTTTAATATAACATAAAATAATTGTTGCTATATTAACAGTATTATGGAATGCATGCTAACCAACTTCTTATTTGCTAGATGATATATATAGAGGTTTATTTTGAAGATCCTCTGATTTCAGGGTTACCACATTACATGATAAAGTTAAAGGCAAAACATCAGTAGGCAGCAGAAGTGGAATATTATTAATAACTATAAATTCCGGAAGAAATTTTGACAGTGTGCCTACTACTTGGTGCACATCCGAATAACAGTAGCTAAGTATTAATAGCAGTAGCTATGTTGACATATATAGGTCACACTGTCACTGAGAGACAGAGAGAGAGAATACAATTGATTAACAATAGCAATAGGGAATGGATGGATGGGCTTACAAGACACCAGAAATGCATACAGGTGAGTACAGCGCAGTACCACTTACCTTTTTTTTTGACTACTTCACTACTACTTCCATACTTTGAGTCTGGTGGGTTTAGGATGCTTAAAGTACTGTTTAATTACATGGGGTCTGGTGGGTTTACGATGCTAAAATGATTGTTTATTTACATGGAGTCTGGTGGATTATAGCGACGCGAGCCTTACCAATACAATATATATAAATTATAATACCCCAGTTTTGCTTAAATTTTAAATACATAAAGTGTTGTTTTAATGGGGAAGTGTTAAGTGTCTTAACCCTTTAGAGATATAACTTTTTAAAACCTATTTAAGACCTGTTTACCAGAAACAGCTATTAAGTAGCTAGCGCTAAACACACCAGACTCCATTCAAAAAATAGTACTTTTAGCGTGAATAGAGACAACATATATTCACATGTAAATTGGTAACCTATGCGTTTATTTCAACCAACACTAGAGTTGTGATGGTTGGAAAAGTGTAGAGAAGACCAAAAATGGCTTTTGATAGTTTTATTTTGTTTCTGTCAACTTTTAATGTAGTGTGTTTACGATGCTTAAATGACAGTTTATTTACATGGAGTCTGGTGGGTTTAGCGACGTGAGCCTGTTTTAACAGTGAATTGTTAAGTGTCTTAACCCTTCAGAAGGTGTTTCTCAATGTCAAGGAAGGATCCTTCGAAGCCAGAATTTGGAGGATACTACGTCATCGCCGTCCGTCGAAGGACCGTTCCAATGTCGAGGATCCTCCGATTTCTACCAAGGACTGACCCCACTAACACAGAACGTTTAGGGAACGTTGGGGAACGTTAGTTTTTGGTTCTCTAAAGGTTAGTTCGAACCAAACCAAAAACTAACGTTTAGGGAACGTTCCCTCATGGTTATAACGTTCCCTAAACGTTAGGGGAACCAACCAACGGGAACGTTTGGTAGTTTTTGGTTGTTTTTGGTTGTTCAGAGTGCGGTTTTGAAATGTTTATTTAAACCAGCTCCATTTACGTTTTTGAAGTAGCATATAAAAGGTTTGCAGTCACTTGATTTAGATTCACTCAAAAATGATTGGTCTTATAAAATCTAAGTAAGATAAACAACATAGCAAGATAATAAATTTACTTTTAGGCTGAAATCAATTTTGCTAAAAACTGTACTTTTGTGCTTGATTTCGTTGTTTTAACTGTATTAGGTGAAAATACTTAAAACAAGAATCTATCGATTTTCACAACTAAGACAATTCACTTCTTCCATTTCACTTCTAACAAGTGGCTCAATCAGTTCAGTGTTTAAATCCAACCGTTACACCCCCCCGCCAGTAGGGGAAGACCGTGCCTCTGCTCTCAGGTGACCGATTCAAGTCCTGTCCTCCGGACTTCCGTTTGCGTTTGATACGCTACACCAACGGACAAAGAAAGAAGATTTTATTTGCTTCGCCAAACGATCTCACGAAAAAGTAAGTGAAATACGTTACAGTTTCATGATGTTATGGTTGTAGTGCAACGGTTTGGGGTCTAACCGTAAGCCCTTTCCCTCGTAGTGCTTTGTTATATTCCGGTTTTAATCAGGTTGACCAAAAAAGGTTCAACAACTCACTTCAGCATTTGTTTTTCCCCTCGTCGCCATCTTGCCAGTCAAGCAGCGACTTGTTCAAAATTTTTTATTTTTGGTAAACTCTTTGTGCACAAACAATGTTCTCAATGCTCGAGTTCATGTGTAAATCCCCTGGTGAGACTTTGTGCAAAGTTTCATGTTGTGTCGAGCCTTCTTAGTGTTTTACATATAGTGATTTTGATGCGATAAAAGTAGCCTCTAGTTCTTCCATTCAAAAGGCCGTTTGACCAGAAAACGACAATACGATCAATCTTAAAAGTGGCGTTTCCGTCCTAATTATGCTTTTAAACGAAGTTTGACTCTGGTACATTCACAAAAAGATCCTAGGTTGCATTGTGGGCGAGTTACGCTTTAAATGGATTGCATATATATTGCGCTTTGTTTGCTGCTGTGCTGCTGTGTATGCTTTGCCGCATTGTATGTTTTGTGTCATCGTGTTAACCTGCTTGCGTTGTTGTTGTTACAAATAAGACATACCAGTTCTTTCAATTCGTTTTAGTGTACAGTACATACTTGATAGCCAATACAATCAGTCATTTTAGGCAAGTCACTCGGCGGCCACCTTGCAACGTACTTTGGGCAGTTATCGGCAAGCTATTTTCCTATTTAAGTGAATGGGGAAGCATACAGGAATAGAGGGAATATGTTTAGGCTACACAGCTGCCATACTGGCTTTACAAACTAACCCCATGCATTTCTATGGATGCTGTGTCTCCCCATTAGAAAGTCTCTGGGCTACAATGCAAAAGTCCTGAGAAATACCGTCACATACAATGTTTATGTTGTAATGTTTGTTTACACTGTATACATTCAAATATTATTTTTGCAATCAGTACAAATTGTATGGTCTTTTATTTCAGATGACTCCAGTCCACAAGCAAGAAAGCATTCCAGGACGGAGCGTGTGTCTAGAAGCCCTGTCTGTAAGTTAACATTTATACATAATAATAAATAATAATAATAATAATAATAATAATAATAATAATAATAAATACATGCATTTAAGAAACCAGAGTCCTATTCCTACCATGGAACTACTGACCCTCAGCCTGGTGCTTATCATGTGACTGTTCTGATGGGTTTGTCTTTTCCTGCCTTTTTTCAGGTCCGTAGACATCACTGCCACCACCACCTGCATGTAATTGTTTTTTTTTTGCAATTGTCTAATGTAACATTGTAGTTATGCAATGGCATTTGCAAGAAAGCTACCATAAATGAACTGACCAATATTCATATCTACGTTCTTTTTAGATGAGTCAACACCACACAGGAAACCAGGCGGTGGCCCAGAGCTGGATGGGTGTATTCTAACGCGAGCTCGGCCTGCCACTTCATCTTGGGACCCAGTTGAAGGTACAGTGGCTTTTGCATAACTTAAATTATAACAGAACTGACTTCTCTTACAAAATGAGATTGTACAAGCTCTCCACTTTGTTCCACGTGTATAATTTGTCTTTCTATATGTTTTAGAGCAACTTTTCCTGACAAGCCCGGAGGTTCGACCGGAGGTACTGCCATGCGTCGCATGCTACGGCGAGTCGCAACCAATGATGTTCTAAAACTGTATATCCTGCGGGGCAGAAAGAGAAAGAAGGCCTTCCAGGACCTGACTATCTTCTTTGTATATTGTTAATTAAAGTTTTAAATCCAATCAAGTTTGCCTGTTCATTCATTCCTGCTAATATATAATAATTAATTCCTGCTCATGCAGACGGTTTAAAGTAATAATAAAATTAGTATCATTGTTATTAAAGTTTGTTAAAGGTTAGGGGAATGTAAAAAAGAACGTTAGGGGAACGTTCCCTGAAGGTTGCAACGTTAGGGGAACGTTAGGGGAACGTTCCATAAAGGTTACAACGTTAGGGGAAGGTTCTCTAAAGGTTGCAACCTTCAGGGAACGTTAGGGGAACGTTCCCTGAAGGTTGCAACGTTAGGGGAACGTTCCATAAAGGTTACAACGTTAGGGGAAGGTTCTCTAAAGGTTGCAACGTTAGGGGAACGTTCTCTAAGGGTTGCAACGTTCTGGGAACGTTCTGACAACGTTCGGAGAACGTTCGATGTAACCAAAAATGAACGTTCCCAGAACGTTCAACCAACTTTCCATAATAACCAAAACACAACCAAACCTAACCTTCAGGGAACGTTCGCGCAACCAAAAACGAACGTTCCCAGAACGTTCTGGGAACCAAAAATTGTTAGCTGGGGAGTCCTTCGTTCGGAGAATTTCCCATAGACGGCAAAGGATGCATATGTGTATCCTTCGCGCTCCCATATCACCCACAATCCTTTGCGCGCGGCTTTGCCGGTGTCACTACCCAAAATGAGTAGAGTGCAGCTTTGAGTTGCGCATGCGTCACTTTGCGACAAGTAGCCTACAAGATGCTAACGGCGGTTTGAGCTAACGTTTGCAATCAAGTAGCCTACTAGATGCTAACGGCGTTTTTAGCTAACGTTAGCAATCAAGTAGCTAGCCTACTAGATGCTAATGGCGTTTTTAACTGCGTTAACCAGTCAAACAATCATAAATAGCTAAACGTTTTTGAAATGACTGCTAGCTACAAGTTAGCAATCAAACACAACATCGGCTGTCACTTGAATGGCGTTTTGAGCTAACGTTAGCAATCTAACAATCATAGAGAGCTAAAACGTTTTTGAAATGACTGCTAGCTACAACTTAGCAATCAGACACAAAGAATGTCACTTTAATGGCGTTTTGAGCTAACGTTAGCAACCAAACAATCATAGAGAGCTAAAACGTTTTAGAAATGATTTCCATCTTCTGTTATTGTATGTAAAGAGAAAAGTTTATTATTTTACAGATTTCACAAATTTCAGTAAGACACGTTATACCATTATGGTCTTAACTGACAACTGTTGACCATTTAACACACTTACACCTAGCTACCTTTACTGCGTTAGTGGGTGTTTATCAATGGTGTCATGACTTTTCATATGTTGGTTGTAGCCTTGTAGCTTGTGTGTTTACAGTACTATTTAACCTTTCTCACTTGCAGTTTACTGCATATCATACTGCCTGTGGTAGCTCATTAGCTGGTAGTGTTTACCTTGTAGATGATGATCATATTTTGCACTGCATTTGTTTGAAAGCTAGAAGCTATGGACAATGAGTTAATGTTACATACATGCAGTAAACTACAAGCTAATGTAAACTGCTACTGTAAGCTTAATGTAATAAAGATTAATTAATGCAATTCTCCTTACCAGTTAAGTGATATGACAACTACAAACATGAACTCCCACAAATTTTAAATTTTATTGACATGGGATAAATAAGAGAAAACGACTATTGCTAAATTAAAGCCTATCAGTGTCGGTAACATTACCTACCTTAGCACGTTGCGGCAAAGTTGCCGACAGAATATTCTCCTGCAAGCAGACTGACGCTGATTCTCCATCTCAACAAAAAAATTGAACAGCACAGTTCCACATCCATTTCATCCAGTGTTTTGAAATGCAGCGCGGAAGTGAAGGCGGCGAAACATTTTCAATGACGCAAGCACGCAATGACGTGCACTTGCTAGCCTGTTCCAATGTACATGCTCTCCGAATGCTCAGGAGGAGCCTGGCCTAGCCTCTGAAGGATCCTTCCTTGGAAGGACTAGTCCTACCAAGGAAGGATCCTTGACATTGAGAAACGGCTAGTGTCTTCTATGGGTCAAACATATCCATGTAATGATAATTAATCCTCTTATGTTTGTTCTGTAATTCCAAAAACCGTGGGTCCAAATGGCAAAATATTATGATCACCAGAGAGATAAAGGTCTGGCGAACGCATTGATGTGGGTTTTATGTTTGTGGTGTCAAATATATGGGACACAGAGCAGGTAACAAACAGGGAACCATCTGCATCCTTCCAGATATTTTTTTTCGCAGTTTCTATCGGCAGTTGGTATGTAGAGAGCCAAAAGTTTACGTCCGATGGATTCCATAGTTACATGTCTGCGACCGTCACAAAATTTCCTACATTTTGACCAACTATGATGTATGGAGAGTGAAAACTGTACGGGAGAGAGCAATTTGTTTGGAAAAATTTCAGAGAATCATAATGCAGCTTCACACTCTGTCCTCCCCTCTAGCTGTCAGCATTCTGTCCCCATACACACACATTGGAAAATCTCAACCGGTCTGAAAACGTTTTGCAACTCCATTTTATTTTTTACAGTTTCTATCGGCAGTTTGTTTGAAAATAACAAAATGTTTAGGTCCGGTGGATTCTATAGTCACATGTCTGCGACCGGGACAAGATTTCCTACATTTTGACCAACTATGATCTATGTAGAGTGAAAATTGTACGGCAGAGAGCAATTTGTTTGGAAAAAATGTCAGTGAATTGTACTGCAACTCCATCGTTTCTATCGGCAGTTGGAATGTCTAGAGCAAAAAGTTTACGTCCGGTGGATTCCATAGTTACATGTCTGCGACCACCTCAAGATTTCCTACATTTTGACCAACTATGATGTATGAAGAGTGAAAGTCTGAAAAGAGGACGATACGTAAACTGTGATTTCGTAGAAACCGTGCTTGATATCCGAATGCCCATCCAGCCCAATAAATACCAAAATCTTGTCTTCGGTTTAAACTTTAAATGTTTTTTTCTACATTAAAGAATGGCGATACAGCATGGTCCCAAAGGGGGGTTGTTTTGAGCGATGTTAAGCGATTTCCCGAAGATTTCCCATTAAAGTCTATTTAAACTTTTGCGCCATTTTTTTTATAATTAATAAGAGAGGTGTCATTGTGATCATGATTGTTGGTGTGTGTGTGTTTTTAACACAAAGCAGAATCACTTCCTGTTTTCCTAATTAAAAGAGGAAGCAGCTCACGTGGTTCGACGTTCTCCTTTTACATGAGCTGTGAAGTTGATATTAGTTTTGTTGAAGATGAGCCAGGCCTGTGCAGAATCTCTGCCCACTGCATGCCGGTTAGATTTGTGTCTGAAGTGTCTGACATCACGGACACATGTTGGCAACGATAACCTCACGAGATCGAGGCGGCCGCAGTTTTTAGAGCCAGGCGCTGTTATTGCTCCCCACTGACTGCAAGACCCAGGGCATGATGGGAAAAGCTTGGCTCTCAGCTGATCTAACAGCTGATTGGTTCAGAATCAACTTAAAAATATGACATTTTATACAAAATGTTTTATTGTTGTTGAGCTGGAGAGATTTAGATTGATATTGTCTGATTTGAAGCTTCTTCTGTTAACAGAATACGTGTGGCTGACGTTTATTAGTCAGAGAGACTAAAAACATTCAGACCACAGATCATCTGCAGCAACAGATCACATGTAGGGCATTTATATTGGCTACTCTGTCATAATCAAAACAACTGGAGACTGAGTACTGTTCAGACTGAAGGCTGCTTCAAAACTGGAAACGGTCCAACTTGTCCACGGCTTTTTGTCTTCGCCTACTGCTGCCGCCTGCTAACGTCTACTTTACGAGCTCATCTTGAACGAGTCTAACGACTAACTTGCTCATTATCTTCTCATTATCAAGTGAGATTGTAATACTACTTACACAACTCCTGAGCTGTATATATTTCCAGAAGTCTGCTTCATCTCTAAAATAGAACTTTTGTTTGACTTCTACAAATGACTGGAACAGGTCATCAACATACAAGTCACTAATCCTATTGATGCTTTTTTTCAGCCAGGTGGTCCATACAAAAGGTTCCCTTCCTACTTTGATTGAGGGGTTATTCCAGCCCAGTCTCATGGCAGTTCGTGAAATGGTTACGTTATTGAATCTATTGAGTTGTGGACAGGACACAATTGTCTTTTTTTCATGTGGTGAGCATGAATTTTAATTAAATGTATTTAAACAGGAAGCATATTTCATAATCACAGCACAACTACGGTAGGGAGTAGTATGAAAAGCAGAAAATCTGCGCAGGGAGGTTGGTTGGGGGGGTGGATGCGTCAAACATTACAGGACTTTCACCCCGGAGACTGGGTGTTACAGTTCCTTTCCGTATTCTCTTCCTAACTACAACCGTCCCGTTGTCGCCAGAGTGTCCTGGGTGTGACGGTTCCTTTCCCAGTTCTTTTTTTCCTAACCTCAACCGTCCTGTTGTTGTGGCATTTCATGTCCCCATTGTTGCGTGCCACAGAGACCGCGGATCGTGTCCCTGCGCCCAGGGATCACGTCCCCCATGTATCGGTCTGTCCTGTTGTTGACGGTGTGTGGCGTTTAATTTCCCCGTTTTGCGTCCCCCAGAGCAGCCCAGTGTCATGGCAGTTCGTGAAATGGTAAGGTTGGAAAATCATGACCTGTACATGAAATAAACGAGAAAATCGTGACCTGTACACAAATCAATAAATCAAAATAACATGACCATTTCACGAACTGGCGTGAGACCGGGTTGGTTTTTCCGTATGGATGAATGAATTTGCTTATATTGGGATATATGAAGTTGCTTATGCACTTTTGTCCAAGTCTCCCTAGAGTACTGCAAGATTGGGTTTAACTTGGTCTTCATCTTCTCATTATTAATAATAACTGGGTGCAGAGGAGAACTGTATGGAAAGATGTTTTATGATAAAATCACTTTCTGACTTCAGCTCCTTACCTGTGTGATGTGTATTCTTCTTCAGTGAGAGCAGCTGGGTGAAGAAATGCAGAATGGGAAACTGCTTTAGCCGGCCTGTGGATCCAGAAACATCACAGCGTGGTAAGATGATGGCTCACAGGCTGTATACACACCAGCCTCTGATGAAACATACACACTTCAATTTTACTCAATACAGCGGCCATGTTATGGGTCACACTTAAGATGACTTTCTGGATCTTCAGCAGTGAGGATACAAAAAGGTCTGAAAGAAAACAAACACTTAAAGATTATTTTTGGCCTTTTTGTCTTTTGTTGACAGAATACAGTTGGTAACATTTTCTTTCCTAGGATGGCAAAAGCATCACCACCTTACTCAGCCTCTGATTGGCTTACCTTGATGGAAATGTTGGCAGACAGAGAGGGAAGATACGCGGTACCCGTCTTAGATTGTTTGTCCTCCCTTACACCTAAAAGCAACTTGTAAACATCTGAGTAGAGACTAGAAGCAGAAAACTCCCTCACCACCTCATCCTTCAGCGGATAGCTCTGTTTCTCATTTTGATTTTTAACTTGGAACCCTTTTAAATATTAACACACCTTTAGTTCTGTAGAGCAAGAAAAGTCCAACAGATATTGTACGTCAGTTTTTATTTAGATGTGTGTAAGTCCTGTTTATCACATTTCTACCAAGCTTAATTAGGGGTCCAAGCCCGAGAGGGCTGGGAAACCAGCTCCAGTTCCTATTGTTTTTGCTAAGATTTTTATTCTTATTATTTTTCCTTCAATAAAAGTCATAATGCAGCCTACACCGTACAAGTTACACAAGTGAAACTGTAAGGGCTGGTATAGACTGTGACACGTAACTCAGACTTTAATGGAAAACTGTAGGTTCCTGTTTGGCATGATCCTCTGAGTCTCTGGAAAAAAATTGGTGATGATTGACCACTAGGGGGCACTACAAGTATGAAAAGTTTATATCTCATGATCGTCTTATCAGATTTTTTTTAAATGTGAAGGGTACCATCTAGGGCCACTCCTGAGGCAGCACCTAATGGTGTATTGATTGGTTGAACTGGGCGTGGTCTATTGCACCCTGGGGGGTGACTTGCACCGGGAGGCTTGGACCCCATTATAATTACTTGCAGTTCTAGTTTGTTCTTGATCCTTCAAATCTTTGCTAAATCAGCTCTAACAAAACAGAAACTCTGAATCCTTATAGCAGTTCATGAGTTGATGAGTTGTAGTTCCTAAATATTTTTGTCTACTCTCAACCAGCTGAAACTCAGAGGGGAGCAGGAAGACCAACAGTCAACGCCCAGCATGGAGGTGTCGTCAACACACCTCAGTTAAAAGATGTTAATGTGGTAGGAAATATACTGCTCAATGTCAACAACACATATGGTAAATGTTTCCCCTGAATTTATAAATCAAATACAACATATCTATGTTTAAATACAGATTAAAATGTAACCACCAACATTTCTTAAGACATGTTGTATGTTTCTGTTTCAGCCTCATCTCCTTACAGGACAGACAAGGCGAAAGCTGCTTCTCCCAAAAACACAGGTATTGTGTTTGTTAACAGATTTTTCACAATCAAATGATAAAACACTTCACCTTACTCCTGCAGTAAAACATTCCTTTCAGCATCTGAGCATATTGTCATTGTATTGATCTAAAATAAATTAAATTTATTTATTTATTTTACAAATTCTGCTTGCATTTACTGTATATGGACCGGTGATCCGTCCAAATAAATCTAGACCTGGAAATACCAAAGCACACTTTAGTCTGTACCCGGCTGGTTCTGGTTCTTGGGTTTTGTTCTTGTTCTTTTTTGAGTTTGTCTGAAAACCTAGCACACAAGTATATGCTTACTTGGAGTATGTGAAAATAATATAACTATGATTTCATTCATCTTTCAGCAAACATTCAAAGGTGCCGAGATAACTTAAAATCTTTCCTTGAAAATACAACAAAGGATCTGTCACAAGGAACAAAGGAAGATGGATCATCTACTCCTTTAGACAAGATCTATACGGAGCTTTACATCAGACAAGGAGGCAGTGGCGAGGTTAATAGTGAACATGAAGTGGTTAACTTGGAGTGCAAAAGGAGTTCGAGTGAAGAGAAGAAAATCCAGGTCAATGACATTCTTCAACCTTTATCAAACGTAGAAGACCCTCCTCAGAGAGTTCTGACGAAGGGAATCGCTGGCATTGGAAAATCTGTCGCTGTGCAGAAGTTTACTCACGACTGGGCAACAGGAAAAGCCAACCAAACTACTGATTTCATATTTCCATTCACATTCAGAGACTTAAACTTGATAAAAGATAAGGATTGGAGTCTTGTGACATTAATAGGTCACTATTTCGAAGAAGTGAAGGATTTGGAAAAGTCAGACTACAGCGAATCAAGTGTTTTGTTCATCTTTGACGGCCTGGACGAAAGCCAATTACCTCTGGACTTCAACAACAATGAGATGTGCCGCGATGTTACAAAGACCACAACATTAGACGTCCTGCTGACCAACTTAATCTCAGGAAAACTGCTGCACAAAGCCTCAGTCTGGATCACAAGTAGACCAGCTGCAGCTGCTAAGATTCCTCCTGAGATCTTCCATAGGGTGACCGAGGTACGAGGCTTTAATGATGAGCAGAAGGAGGAGTACTTTCAGAAGAAAGTTAGTGACAAGGAAATGGCTCAGAAGATCTATGATCATCTTCAGTCAAAGTCGCAAAGAAGTCTGTACATCATGTGCCACATCCCAGTCTTCTGTTGGATTTCAGCCACGGCTCTCCAGAGTCTCCTTACAGAAACGGAAGAAGCTGAGTTGCCCAAGACTGTGACTGAAATGTACACTCACTTCCTGATCATCCAGACAAAGCTGAAGGAATATCAGGAAGGTGAAACAGACAAAGATGTGATAATTAAATTGGGAAAGCTGGCATTTGAACAGCTTCAGAAGGGCAACATACTCTTCTACGAAAATGAGTTTAAAAGTTGTGGAATTGATCTAAAACAAGCTGCCGTTAATTCAGGAGTTTGTACACAGATCATAAGAAAAGAAGCTGGTCTTCACAAACAAGAGATTTACTCCTTCATTCATTTAAGTGTTCAGGAGTTTCTGGCAGCTCTGTATGTGTTAGAGACTTTCTTAGATAGCGGAGAAAACCTGCTTTCCAGTCAGACAAGGGTGGAAGTGCCATCAGAGAAAGGAAAACATCCCATCTTCCTCCTCCATCGGAACGCAGTGAATATGGCTTTGGTCAGCAATAATGGACAATGGGACTTGTTCCTGCGCTTCCTGCTCGGTCTGTCACAGGATAAAAATCAGGACCTCCTTCAGAAACGAGTTGGATTCAAAGGAAGACATCCACAGAGCAACCAGGAGACAATCAAGTTCATTCACGAGAAGATCAAGAAACTGCCCAACAGCGAGAACAGCATCAACCTGTTCCACTGTTTAAATGAGTTGGGTGACCAGTCTCTGGTAGAGCAAGTCCAAAAGTACCAGAGCTCAGGATATTTTGGTAAACTGTTACCTGAACATTGGTCAGCTCTGGCCTTTCAGCTGCTCGTTTCCAATGAAGATCTGGATATCTTTGACCTGATGGAATACGAAGGATCAGATGAAGTTCTGGAGAGGCTGCTGCCAGTGCTCAAAGCATCAAAGAAAGCTTCGTAAGTATTCAACCTCGAGAAACCCAACAGCTCTGCAGCTCTCCGGTTGTGTTTAAATGTAGAGTACAGAGGGAAGTGTTTGCTAAATGTTAACAGTCATTTTGTTTCTAACTTCAGGTTAAGTAAGTGTAACCTCACATACAGATGTTGTGAGAACATTTCATCAGTTCTCAGCTCGAAGTCTTCTGGTCTGGAGGAGTTAGACTTGAGTGAAAACAGACTACTGGACTCTGGAGTGAAGCTGCTCTCTCACGGTCTAAAAAGTCCCAACTGCAAACTCCAGAGACTCCGGTAAGAACATCCAGATGCACAGTATGTTTGTGGTGATTCATCATACAAGTCATATGGACTTTGGGAAACTTAAACTGGGAGTAGTTTACTTTTCTTTCATGTTACAGTGAACATAGATGAAATATTCCCTTAAGATAGTGTTATGGATATTTTATTGATGTACTTTAGGAATCGATATTACAAACACCAAAGCACAGAGAACACAAAGAAACAGAGAATGGTTAAAGTGATATATTGCAAACGTTAATGTGTAATTAATTACAGGGGAGTTAGAAAGTAAAAGTGTCATTTTTTTATAATTCCAGTTTTTCCATGTGAGAAACACACCACATTCAACAAAATGTAACAGCACTAAAGAAACACTATACAGCAATCTGGGCAAGAAAGACAGAAAAACTACAACAAGAATTCACAATTAAAACAGATACACATAAATAAAATAGGAAACAATTAAATAAATGAATACAATAAAAAATAAGATGGGGATGTTGGCTGCGATCGAATTAGGCTTGATAATAATATTAATTATGGGAGACTAGTCAGTTCAAATTGAATAAAATGCAAGAAATGAGACCAGACCTGGTAGAATTTACCCCTACCATCATTCAGTCTTGCAATAAGATCTTCAAATGAGGCTGTTTCTGTCATTAACTTCAGCCAGTCTGTAAAACTAGGCCTTACTTGGCTTTTCCAGTGTCTAAGAATGATTCATACTGCAGTGATAAACCCAGTTAGTGTCAGAGCGGACTGCTTTAGAAATTTCTGGTGGCAAAAGGGACCTATCGCGAAGTATACACAGCTGGGTAGACTCTGGCAATGGTGTGGCTAACCAATCGGCAGTAGTTTTTATGATTTGTTTCCAAAAAGGAAAGACCAGGGGGCAATCCCAAAAAAGATGGTAGATGGATGGAGGTAGGATCCTGTGACGTTCATACACTTACAACATAGATTGTCCTTCATTAATCCCATTTTATGACGCTTGACTGGTGTATAATAATACCTGTGAATAACCTTATATGTGAATTTATTAATTGTATCCCTCACCGGCCACCCTGCATTGGAAACCACCTTTTCCCATGCTTCTTCCTCAATGTTTGAGTTCAAGTCCCTCTCCCATATTAACCTCAAGTGATTAGAATGACCATACAAACAATCTGCCATGATTTTATAAAAAAACAGAGGCATTACGGACAGGCTCAGGCAGTTATATTGGCAGTACTTTCAATTTGACAGAAAGGCCTAAACCAAAAGAATAATTAAAACAAAATGATCCAAAACATACGGCAGTCGGCTTAGGACACTGACATAGAAAACAAAAATAAAACAATATAAATATACCTTCACATATACCTTCACAATAAACTCCAATTGATTCTTAAATGTACAGTTTGACTTAGAAAACACTTACATTTCACAGAATACAGACTCTGAAAAATGGGCTTCACTAGGGAGCGCACAACATCACACACCTGTCACTCTGATGTCTACATACAATACAAAACACAAACAGTTGTTGTACTTTACCAATAACCACATACAATAGCACAGGTGAGGCTTTATGCATGCTAACAATACCTTGCTAACACATGGAAACACTGGCGTCGGCCTCTACACATGAAATCCATCGACATCCATCCAAAGTCAATCTCATCTATGACATATCATCCAGTTAAAAGATGAACACAGATTTCATTTTAACCTTTTGTTCATACATGTTTTTAACCAGTTATGCAATATTTACCTATTTATTTCACACAATGTACTCGGCATTCTCCACTGTGCTGTTTCCCTGATCGGCCTGAAAAGAAAAAGAGAGCGACCAAGAGGCACCGCGAAACTCTTGGCATGTGACACCGCCACATAGTGGCTGGAATAACTAACTAAAAATGTACCTTCTGCCAGCAAATAAACAAACATATGCACATTTCTTTCATTTTTAGAACGCAAAATACATACTGAAACAAACCAGAAATAAATGTGATGGTGTTGTTACAACAAATTCACCATCCGGCTACACTAGTTACACAGCTCCTGAGCTGTAAATATTTACAGATGTCTGCTTTATCCGTCAAATAAAACTTTTGTTTGAGTTCTTCAAATGAATGGAACAGGTCATCAACATACAAGTCACTAATCCTATTGATGCTTTTATTCAGCCAGGTGGTCCATACAAAAGGTTATCTTCCTACTTTGATGAGGGGTTATTCCATATGGATGAATACATTTGCTTATATTGGGATATATGCAGTTGAGTATGTACTTTTGCCCAAGTCTCCCTATAATACTTGGGTTTGGATGTCTCTTCTGCTTAAAACCTTGTGACAAAGCCTCAATAGTCCCAAATGGAGACACCAGTTCCCTCTCTATATCCAACAAACTCTGAGCTGAACTCTCACCACACCAGTGCTTAGCTATTTTAAATACCTCAAAAGCTGTTCTGTATAGCTCCACATTGGACAAAGCCAACCCTCCCTTGTTTCCGATTGTGTATAACTTTTCAAGCTTTATACGTGACTTCTTGCCGTTCCACAGAAAGTCTCTAATTATGTTATTGTACTGCTTTAAAAGAGATTCTGGGACAGTCAATGGCACCATCATGGATATATAATTCACCTGTGGAGCAACTATCATTTTAATAGTGTTTACTTTTCCCCATAAACTAAGGTTGATCAGTTTCCACTTATCCAGGTTAGCCTTTATAAGCTGAAGCAATGGAAAAAAAATTAGCCTGTACCATGTCGTTGATAGCTGGAGTAAGACGATTCCCAAGATACTGCATACCTGAATCTATCCACTTAAATTGAAGTGCATTATTTATTGTTGGTAGACAGGTTCTAGACACTGGCATTACTTCAGACTTAATCTTGTACCCTGATATTTCAGAGAAGGTTCCCATAATCTTCAAGAGTCTGGGAGCTGAGGAGACAGAATCTACAGACAGCCAAAGGATGTCGTCTGCATAAAGAAACAGTTTATGCTACCTTCCTCCTGCTCTTATCCCCCGTATGCTCATATCTGATCTGATTGCCATTGCAAGTGGCTCAAGAAATAAAATAAACAATAGTGGAGAGAGGGTCTCCTTGTTTTGCGCCTCTTGATATATTGAAAAACTAAACTACCCCATTGGTCAACACTGATGCCTTAGGTTCTGCATATCAACTGAATCCATTTGATGAATCCCGGCCCACACCCAAAGGTCTCCAAAACATGTATCAAAAACCGCCACTCCACCCTATCAAAGGCCTTCTCTGCATCTAAAGAGAAGGCAGCAACAGGTTCATCAGCCTCTCTGTTTTGCCACATAAGGTGAAGTACAGTTGAAACCAGATATTTACATACACTTAAAAAAACCACAACATTTTTTTTTCTTTAATGTCATACATTAAATCAGAGTAAACTTTTTCTGTTTTAGATCAATACATAATAAAATATTTTTTGCATTTGTTAAATGTCACAATCGAGCGAGGGAGAATTTTTATGTATTTTTTTTATCACTTTCATCAAAGTCAGAAGTATACATACACTTCCTTAGTATTTGGTAGAATTGCCCCGAAACTGTTTCACTTGGGCCAAACGTTTTGGGTATCCTTCCACAAGCTTTCTACAATAGTTTGCTGGAATTTTGGCCCACTCCTCTTGACAGAACTGGTGTAACTGGGGCAGGTTTGTAGGCCTTGCACTCGCCTTTTCAGTGCCGCCCACAAATGTTCTATGGGATTGAGATCAGGGCTTTGTGATGGCCACTCCAATACCTTGACTTTGTTGTCTTTAAGCCACTTTGTAACTAATTTGGAGGTATGCTTGGGGTCAATGTCCATTTGGAAGACCTATTTGTGCCCAAGCTCTAACTTCCTGGCTGATGTCTTCAGATGTTGCTTCAATATATCCACAAAATTCTCTTTTCTCATGATGCAATCTATTTTGTGAAGTGCACCAGTCCCTTATGCAGAAAAGCAGCCCCACAACATTATACTACCACCCCCATACTTCACAGTTGAGATGGTGTTCTGAGGCTTCAAAGCTTCGCCCTTTTTCTTCCAAATACAGCGTTTATCATTATGGCCGAACAGTTCAATTTTTGTTTCGTCAGACCACAGGACATGTCTCCAGAAATTAGGATTTTTGTCCCCATGTGCAGTTGCAAACTGTAGTCTGGCTTTTTTATGGTGGTTTTGAAGTAATGGCTTTCTTCTCCAAGAGTAACCTTTTAGCTCATGGTGGCACAGGACTCGTTTACTGTGGATAATGACACTGTCTTACCAGTTTCAGCTAGCATCTTAACAAGGTCTTTTGCTGTTGTCCTGGGATTGATTCGCACATTTCACACCAAAAAACGTTCCTCTCTGGGACTCAGAATCCGTCTCCTTCCTGAGCGTTATGATGGTTGTACATTCCCATATTTTTTATACTTGTGTATTATTGTCTGAACAGATGAACGTGGGACCTTCAGGCATCTGGAAATTGCACCTCAGGATGAGCCACACTTGTGGAGGTCCACAATTCTTTTCCTGATGTCTTGGTTGATTTCTCTTGATTTTCCCATGATGTCAAAGAAAGAGGCTCTGTGTTTGAGGTGTGCCTTTATATGCATCCACAGTTCTGTCAAGAGGAGTGGGCCAAAATTCCAGCAAACTATTGTAGAAAGCTTATGGAAGGATACCGAAAACGTTTGGCCCAAGTGAAACAGTTTCGGGGCAATTCTAGCAAATACTAAGGAAGTGTACGTATACTTCTGACTTTGATTAAAGTGATAAAAAAAATACATAAAAATTCTCCCTTGCTCGATTCTGACATTTAACAAATGCAAAAAATATGTTAATATGTATTGATCTAAAACAGAAAAAGTTTACTCTGATTTAATGTATGACAGTAACGAAATAAATGTTTTTGTGGGGTTTTTTGAAGTGTATGTAAATATCTGGTTTCAACTGTAGAAGTCTCAGATTGTCAGTGGAAGACCTTCCCTTTACAAAACCCCCCTGATCTGGGTCTTTAATATAAGGAATAATATTTTCAAGCCACGTAGGCAGAACTTTAGCAAGAATTTTATAGTCTACATTAGCCAGACTAATGGGCCAGTAGCTAGCTGGATCTAGAGAGTATTAAGCAGATGACCAGCTGATAATGACTCTGAGTACACCTTTGTTAGGACCGGCGCTAGAATATCAATAAACAACTTGTAATACTCAACAGGAAAACAATCTAATCCTGGAGCTTTACCTGACTGCATTGACTCAATGGCTTTTCTAATCTCTTCCTCTTTAATGGGAGCTTCCAACTGTTACACTTGTTCTGGTGACAGACTAGGGAGCGGGATCCTGGAAAACCATTTTCCAATTTTTCAGAGTCAAAAACTGTATCTGATCTGTAGAGAGTTTGGTAAAAATCCACAAACACCTGATTAATTTCTTGCAGTCTCACGTTTTTTTCAGTTGCCTGAACAGTTTGCCTTCTCTCTGCTTTCGTAGAAGCTGGCCTTAAGCCTGAACATGGCATACTCCACCTTCTTGCAGTACATATAATTTAGGTTATCTTTCAGCTCACACACCTGTTTCAACAACTCTTCACTGTAGCTTTCTGACAGTTCTCTTTCTTTCTGTTTCTGTTTTATCTTATCCTCCAGCTGACTGATTGTCACCCTATCTTGTTTCTTCCTTTTTGATACTTCAGCAATGTGTTTGTCTCTGATAAATGCCTTTGAAGCCTCCCATACTCTGCCCAGAGACAAAACCAGTATTAATCTGAAAGAAGTTAGTAAGATCTTCTGAGTGACTGTTTAAATACTGTGTTTGTAAGAGAGATACATTGAGTCTCCACCTGTTACTTTTGATTTTTTCCATGCAAATAGATACACACAGCTCTACTCTTGCATGATCAGTTAATGCTATGACATCTATTTTACAATCAATTACTGATTCAACCAGGTCTTTAGAGATTACAAAATAATCGATTCAACTTGGTGATTTATGATTATATGAATAAAAGGTATATTCCCTCTTATTAGGATTCATCAGTCTCCAAATGTCAACCATACCAAGGTCCTCCTGAAGTTGGCACAATGCTACTCGACCCCTAGATGGTGTCTGAGAATACTTCTATCCAATACAGGGTCTGGCGTCTAATTAAATTCCCCTCAAAGTATTGTACATCCATTATCCAATGTCCCAAGAAGTGCATTGGTTTTGTGAAAAATTTCAGGGTCATCCTCATTAGGGTCATAGGTATTACATATGTTAATTTTCCTTCCATTGATTACAGATTCAATACAGACAACCCTCCCTTTGTCATCTTTGTGCTCCTATAGTGAATTTAGTGGTGAAATAACGGACGAATATTGTCGGACTTGAGACCCTCCGGTCTAACGTGACAAGCCAGCTAGTTGCGGCCGGCATTGCCTACTCGCTGGCCGGCCAATGAAGCTCAGAGACTTGCTGTCAGCTGGAAGTCTCTCAACCCTCCCACCAACCGTTGGGCTGACATTGTCACTTCAAAATGAAAAGCCTTAATGTTAAATAGAAATAGCAATGGTGAATCTTAAAATGTCAAAAGGCAATTACAGGGGGGGGGGGGGCGCTGTCGAGCATGGATAGAGAGTAGACGCGCCGCCGCCAGCTCCGACATATTTATCCATTGATTTGTTTTAAACGTCTGTTTGGCCCGTTGTCTTAACCCCTATTTTTGGTTCGGACTATTTAAGACATCTGCCGATATGTCTGGGAAGGGTTCTACTCGCCAAGAACGTCCAGCTCGAGCTCAAAACCGACATGCTAACGAGAAAGCTAACCAGCCTTCTCCCGCACATGACAGTGACGACGAAGAAAGCCCGTCACTTTCGCAGTTGGTAAAACTTATTGAAAGTTTTAGGGCTGAAACCCGCGGTTCACTGGGCACCCTGCAGTCTACTATAGACACTTTTGGGACACGTCTTACTGAAGTTGAAGCTTCCCTGCAAGACTGCGACGATAGGATTACTGCGCTTGAGGCCAAATGTGAACAGCTAGCGAATTGCAACAAGTTGCTAATGGCTAAATCTGAGGACCTCGAGTCGAGGAGTAGACGACAGAATCTACGTGTTGTGGGTGTACCTGAAAACATGGAGGGGCCGCAGGTCACGGCATTTATGACCGACTTCTTTGCTGAGATGCTGGGTATGGAGATCCCTGACGGGCCAGAGATGTTGGATCGGGCACATCGCCTAGCTTTCCGTCCAGCCTCTGGTCCGAGACCCATGATTGTAAAGGTGCACCATTTCAGAGTGAAGCAGCGCATCCTCCAGCTGGCCAGGGAGAAGGGTCCGCTTACTTTCCGCGGACACGCGGTGCATATCTTCCCTGATTTTACTGCTGAGGTCGCTAAACGGAGAGCATCTTTTACCAACATCAAGCAGAAGCTCCGGGCTGCAGACATCAAATACGACCTGCTGTTCCCCGCTAGGCTCCAAATCTCATTCAACGGCGGCAAGTACAGCTTCGCTACAGCAGAGGAGGCAGTGAATTTTTACGCAGAGACCATAATCCCGACTCTCCGGGCGGACCGGGAGAACGACGCTACTGGATAACGTCTCACCGACTTCTTGATGTCGCTATATTTATAGCTGTACACAGGCTGACAACTTTGATAGGACCGTTTCTCCTTTTTCTTTTTTTCTTTCTCAGATACTTATTATGTAGGCTCCTCTGTTATACACAGCTTATGGGTCTGAAGGTGGTGAGTCAGAATGTTATTTATGCTTTATCCTGTTTAAGTGTGTTTTTATAACATGTTTTATAGACGTTTACGACTATAAATGGTTACTTGTGGAGCACTGGTTTAATGCACAGTTAGGATGCATAATGTAGAGTGTAGATGCTTAGTTCAGGGAAGCGTTTTGGGTAGGGAGGCTGGGTTGGTTTGTTTTTCTATCTCTCTCTTCTTTTATTTCACATTGTTTTTTAGTTATGTTAATATGTCTATCAGAAGGTATTGTACACAGAGTCTAATACTGCACAGGTTTCTCAGCAAATCCAATGTACGCACAATGTGGGATAATGGTTGATATTGCAGGAATTAAACTGTGCTCTTGGAATGTCCACGGGATTCAGGGCCACATTAAATGTAAAAAGATTCTTAATTACTTATAAAAAGAGAAAGTAAAGATTGCAATGCTACAAGAGACCCATCTAGATGACAATGAACATCTAAAGTTAAAAAGAGAGTGGGGGCGGTTTTTTATTTCGTCTTTCACAAGTAAAAAAAAAAATTTAAAAAGAGCAGGGTGTAGCCATCCTAGTTCACAAATCTCTGCCCCTGACAGAGGTGGAAGTTAGGGCTGACACGTCAGGCAGATATGTAATTATTAAAGGGACACTCTTTGGAGAAGCCGTCTCCTATTTAAATGTGTATGCCCCCCTGGTCCGTCCCTTTGATTTCTACACCAAGGTATTTTGTTTGTTCTCTGAGTGGATTGTTGAGTCCTCAGTGACAGCTGGTGACTTTAATTGTTGCCTAAACCCGTGCTTAGATAGATATAATAAAACTGTACAGTCTAATATGGGGCAAAGTCGGTCTCTACTTGGCTGCTGCATGGATGTAAATTTTATTGACACTTGGAGGACCCTTCACCCCACCGAACGGCAGTACACATTTTATTCAAAAGTACATAAATCATCCTCCAGGATTGACTATTTTTTTCCCTCTAAAAATGCCCTTCAGAGGGTCATCTCTTGCTCTATTGGCAATATAGTTATTAGTGATCACTCGCCAGTGTTTTTGGTCATGTCCAGCAGGGCTCAAAGCATTAGGGGGCAATGGCGCTTTCCAAACCATCTGCTTAAAAATCCCAATTTTAAAACGTATCTTAGTGAGCAGTTTAATTATTTCATTTCTGAGAACAGTGCCCCAGATGTGTCTCCTAGTTTACTTTGGGAAACTGCTAAGGCCGTTATGCGGGGCTCTACTATATCATTTTCAGTAAGTCTTAAGAAAAAACAGAGAGCAGAACAACAGCTTCTTGAGGAGCAATTAAACAAATTACAGGGAGAATTTAACCTTAAGCCTTCAGAAGGCCTGATGCTTCAAATTCACACTACCACAGCAGCTCTGGACAATCTTCTATCTAAAGAAGCTCAGAAATCCATACTGTTCGGTAAGCATAATATGTATGAATTTGGTAACAAGCCGAGCAAGTATCTAGCCAATTTGATTAAAGGACATGCTGGCTCCCAGGCTATTCCAGTTGTAAAGAACAGTGCTGGTACACGAATCCATAGCAACAAAGATATAAACAACTAATTTCTTGATTTCTATGAACACTTATACAATTCTGAATCAGATCACAGCTCTGGGCAGCTAATGCATAATTTCCTATCATCTATCAAACTCCCTCAAGCCTCTGAGACTCAGAAAGAGAGGCTGAATAGGCCTGTTGATAGAAGCTATCGGTGACTTACAAAATAATAAGGCCCCAGGACCTGATGGGCTGACCCCTGAATTTTATAAAACTTTTAGAGACCTGTTGGTGGACCCTCTTCTTCATATGCTATCCCATTCCTTTGATTCTGGGGCTCTCCCTGACACTATGATGGATGCAAAGATTTCCCTAACTTTAAAGAAAGGCAAACCTGCAGATGAATGTGCCTCCTACAGACCAATTGCCCTGCTGGACGTAGACCGAAAGTTATTGGCTAAAATTCTTGCTAAGAGGCTTGAGGGTGTCCTTCCTGATTTAATTTCGGTGGACCAAACTGGGTTCATATTGGGTCGCAACTCGCGCAACAAAGTAAGGAGACTATTGAACCTCATACAGCATGGTTCAACGTCAAAGGCCAAATCTCTCGTCATCTCCCTTGATGCAGAGAAGGCTTTTGACAGGATTGAGTGGCCCTATCTGCTGGGTGTTCTTTCAAAATTGAACCTTGGTGACAACTTTATTAAGTGGATATCTCTGCTATATGCTGCCCCTCGCGCCTCTGTTATTACAAATGGCCTGAAGTCTTTCCCGTTCTTGGTGAGAAGGGGAACTAGACAAGGTTGTCTGGCCTCGACACTTTTATTCGCCCTTGCCATGGAGCCCCTAGCGGAGGCCATTAGATCTGATCCTTTGGTGACAGGCATCCAAGTGGGCCCCACGTGTCAAAAAATCTCACTCTACTGTGATGATGTTCTCCTTTACCTAAGCAGTCCTGAATATTCTATCACACGGGTTGTTGACATAATTAACTCCTTTGGTCGATTTTCAGGCTACAAAATTAATTACTCCAAATCTGAAGCTATGCCCCTCACTTCTCATGTGTCTTGGTCTCCGCAATGCTCCGCCCCTTTCCGTTGGTCTTCATCCGGTTTTGTCTACCTGGGCATACGCATTACTCCCTTACTCTCAGGCCTTTACAAAGCCAATTTTGTACCTGCAATTCGTAAGATTAAGGAAGACCTGGCCCGATGGACGGCTCTGCCACTGTCTCTCCTGGG
The DNA here is from genome assembly GCF_010015445.1 of Perca fluviatilis. Taxonomy (NCBI): domain Eukaryota; kingdom Metazoa; phylum Chordata; class Actinopteri; order Perciformes; family Percidae; genus Perca; species Perca fluviatilis. The sequence continues at coordinate 4,560,966 of NC_053112.1, read as the reverse complement.
TAGGGTGAATCTTATCAGAATGACTATACTTCCCCGGTTACTGTATCCTTTCCAAATGATCCCAGCTTTGTTAACAAGAAAATCTCTTTCTGTTATAAACAGCTCTATGACTTCCTTTCTCTGGAAGAACAAGTGAGCCAGGTTGAAACTCACTACACTACAGTGCCCCCTCGAGGAAGGGGGCTTGGCAGTACCGGATTTTAGACGCTATCAGTTAGCATCACTTTGCACCTATATTTGGCATTGGTTTGACAAGGGTACCGAATCCACCTGGCTTGATTTGGAGGCTGCCCCAGTGCTCCCTATTCCTTTGTACCATCTATTATATGCATCTAAGGGGTGGGCTCGCCTTAACTTAAAGGGCAATTTTATTCTACAGAATACTTTAAAAGTCTGGAGGATGATAAGAAAGTTAGAAGACCATGATGGTTTTTTTTCTCTCCTTACACCTGTCCATTTGAACCCAGATTTCCCTCCTGGTCTGGCCGACCAAGCCTTCTCAGTGTGGTTTAGTAGGGGTATAAAGACTGTGGGTGACCTGCTGACAGAGGGCACTGTGTTGTCTTTTGATCAGCTCAGAGTGAAGTACAATCTCCCGCAGAATAACTTTTTTAGGTATTTGCAAATACGCAGTTTCATTCTTTCTAATACTAAGTTGTATTCTAATGGGTTTTCCATCTCAGTTGTGGAGAAGGCTCTCCTGAAGCCTGACTCCAGGAAACATATTAGCAGGCTTTACAAGGCCCTGTCAACTTCAACCAGTGACTGTACGGTTCACGTCAGATCTCTCTGGGCGGCGGATTTTGGGGAGACTATCTTGGACGATGTGTGGAATGGGATTTGGTCAGGCCCTGCAGGTTGCTTATTTACCAACAAAGCCAGGGAGATGTAATTTAGGGTCATGCACAGGCTCCAAATCACACCAGTGAAATGCAATAGGTTTAACCCATCGCTCTCAAAATTCTGTAATAAATGTAAAATTTCTGAAGGTACATATTTCCACTGTATATTTGAATGCCCCCTTATTAATGACTTCTGGGTCAAAATTTGTAAGAAAATTGATGTTATATTCAAGAAAAAACTAGCTCTTACTCCCATCAGCTGTATTCTGGGGTTAAATACTAAAGCACTGGGTCTTGGCTCCTCCAAACTAAGGCTGCTGGAGGTGCTTCTCTTTAATGCAAGGAGATGCATTCTTCGTCTGTGGATCTCGGACTCTGTTCCCAAAATTTCACAATGGACTCGGAGTGTGTTGGAACTTCTCCCATTAGAAGCTATTAGCTTCTGGTTCAGAGACATGCCTTTCCGCTTTTTCAAAATCTGGGACCCCTTCTTGGACTATATTGGGGAGGATGGTGCACGGACCCTTCAGAGTGGCCTCTATGGTCTAGCATGGTCTGTAATCTCGAAGTACATTTCCAGGTGACATACAATGGCCTAAATAACCCAATTTGACTGATTACGTTGAGTATGCCTCAAATGTGCAAACCTTCTGTGTTTTTGTATAGTTGTTTTATTTTTATTTTTATTTTTTTATTTTATGTTATTTTTATTTATTTTTATTTTTTTATTTTTTTGTCTTGGTTGTTTATTTTAAGGGGTTACGGGTGGGCTAAAACGAGGACTTTGTTCTTTACTCAGTAGCTGTATTCCTGTATGTTGTATGTGCCCCGAGGAAATTTAATAAAGATATGTGAAAAAAAAAATGAAAAAAAGGCAATTACCAAATGTAAAATTCATAAGATAAAACTTCAAATTGAAAATTATAATTTGTTTTCAATTTGAGATTTTAATTTAAGTATTTCTATTTAAGCTTTTCCATTTCACAATTTGAGTTTCATATTTGATGTTTCTGTCATTCAGTAAAAGATTTCAAATATTTCAGTTTAAGCATTTATATTTAAGCTTTGCATTTTAAATTTGACTTTTTACATTGAACTTTACAAATTTCATCAATTATCATTTTACAATTCAATTTTTCTTTTTCAGTTTCCTTTTTCTTTTATAAATTTAATTATGGCATGATTTTTCCTAATAGAGTAGTAAAATAATATTTGAATTTGATCTTGCTTCATTTTCTCTTTGGACTTTCAATTTGAATTATGAATAAATATTTCCTCCATAGTCTTCGGTCTCGTCACAAAAATTGACTGTGACATGTTGCCACACGTTGCAGTACCGCCCCCTCACTTGGGCGAGAGTGGTTACGTTAGAGATGCGACAAGAGAAGACCGCTTCATTGAAAAAAAAAATCCATATAGGCTGCTAAATATATAAATCTTACCTCGTAAAAATAAATGGTGCTTGTGTGAGTGTCGTGAGCTCATCTGTCTCTGGCAGCCACATCACTCAATACATCCCACACTGGCTGTTAGATAGTTAGATACCCCTTTCTATGGAAGTCTAATTGCACAGATATTGCTATTTCAGTGTAAACAAAAAAAAAGGAGGAGTGAGGGAGACTAACTATGGAGCTGAGGCAATAATGTTATAATTGACAATAATAATACTTGATTACATTTCTAATCTCTAGTTTTAACACCTCAAAGCTTCATGAAGCAACATAGAACCAAATTAAACTGTCCCCTACGTGCAACATCATAGACTAAAGACCAGTTCAGAGCAAAGATTCACGATGAGTCAAAATCATAATAAAATCTTTCTGAGTTCTTGGCAGAGACACTTTGTCGACTGGGGACACTGGAGTGAGTATTGTGGTCATTATCACACTTGTGATAAAATATTGTCACACATTCAGGTGTTCAGACAGTTTTCAGGTATTTATTTTCACACTAAAAGTATATTTACATTATTGTTAAATAAATGGTTTATACCACACTATAATGTAGTTGTGAGCACATATAAGGTCATTTAAAGTGTATTAATGTAGTGTTTTTGGTGTTATTATAACTTCTCCTATGAAACATGTTTTATATGATTACAGATGTTTTACTGTGTTGTTATTAATTATCTGTTCATACAGCAGCCTCCCCTTGGTCTACACAGGAGGAGTTATAGAGGTTAAAACATTAAGAAACACTAAATCTGCTCACAGATACATTATAGTTATACAAGATTTATTATATTATATTTTTATTTATTTTATAATTCTCTTCCACAAAAAGTTAAAACACAAAACAAACTGATCTGAAAACTGTGTTTAAATGTCTCCTTACAGTCTGAGCGACTGTGAGTTAACAGCAGCCAGCTGCAGGTCTTTGACCTCTGCCCTCAGCAACTCCTCTGCTCTCAGAGAACTCATCCTGAGCAACAACAACCTGGAGAATCAGGGGGTGGAGCTGCTGTCTGATTGGCTGAGGAAACCCCACTGTAGACTGGAGATACTGAGGTGAGACTTTTCTGTAATTCTTCCCTGGACACCTGTTCTAAGATTAATATAATTTATCTAGCTTTTAATTTCAGACCATTTAAGTGTTAGTCAGAAGTTCCCCCGTTGATCACCTATCAATTTCTATTTTGGAGTATCTGTTGTTCATGATCAGGTCGTGTGATGCTTTATATTCCCCACAGTGACTGTGTTTACACTCTTTCATTCACTGTGTGATGCAGAGCGACAGTGAGCTACACACAAAGATTCATAGAACTGGAGTTACATCCAGTAACTTCTAACATTATTGTCTCGTTACTCAACAGGAGGCGACGGTAATCGCTGCAGTGTTTCCCATACATAGCTTCTACTTTGGCGCACCGCCCAGGTAGATAAAATCTGAATTAAATTTATTTCCAAACAACAGTGTATTTTTCAATGCACCCAGACCAGCTGCCTCCAGCCCCTCCCCCTTGTGAAGTCTTGTGCCTTGTGCATGAGTCATGACGGCATCAACGTGAACGTTGCACTTCAGGCTCAGAAGCTATCATTACGTTAGTAGTAGCGTGCTGCTGGTTGTCTTGCCGTGGGTTAACTGTAGGCTACTAAAAAAAACGTAGAAACACAGCGGCCACACCACTGTGAAAGCTCCCAGAACATAATTTATCAGTCTGGTTGTTACCCCTTTCCGCCGCAGTCTCCTCCGCTCTATATCTATATTACAGAGCTAACCAGTGCTGACTGGAGCTAATTGTTGCTAACCGAACCTTCAGTTCTCGGTGCCTGTATCCATTAATTGTATTTATGGACTCAAGCCAGAATAAAACCCGTAATTTTATTAAATTGGCTGGACAAGTTTTAAACTACAACTCAGAGTTGTTTGAATAACAGAAATCTGCTCAGGTGAGATCTAAATGAGTGCAACAGGAAATGAATAGTACAGAACAGCATGTTTAGGATCCCCAAATCACGGATTAATACACTTAAAAAAATGAACAATGATCAACAAACAAAATGAACAAGAATTAACTTTAGATAGCCCTAGTCTTATTATGATTTAACAGGAGTTAGGAGGGAACAGTGTTGAGATTAATAACCGTAACTTTCTGTATGGATCATAATAGGCCTATAGTCTGTTAGTGTTATTTTATCTGCTGAACCGTTAACATTTGGAAAAGAACTGATTTAATTGACAAAGCACATCATGGCTCCACTTTCCTGTCATTTGTTGTAACTAATAATAAGTAATTTGTTCTATTTTAGCAGAATACTGAAAGCAGTGGAATGGCAGAACTGAGTACATTTTAATGTTTATTTAAGTACAAGTAATATAATTTTCTTGATACAACATTGGGGCATATCGCATACTTTCCTCATATCTTTCAGCCCTAATAACTACCCTGAAATTGTGTCAGATGCAGAAAAGTGTCACAATATTTTCATCTGTATCATCTTTTAGTCTAATTTCTTTAATAAATGTCTTTATATAGCGCTTTTTCTAATGGCTTCTACCATTCACACACTGTAGCCGAGGCTGCCGTACAAGGTGCCAACTGCTCATCAGATAAACACTTACACACATTTACACTCCGATGAGCAGCATCGGGGGCAACTCGGGGTTCAGTGTCTTGCCCAAGGACACTTTGACATGGGACTGTAGGGCCAGGAATCGAATCACCAACCTTCCGATTGGCAGGCAACCACTCTACCACTTAGCCACAGCTGCCCCATGTATTATGTAAATAGTTATTTCTTAACTTTTGATAAAGTTATGGAGTCATACACCTTTGTTTGACTAGTTTATTACTGACCTCAGCTATCATGCGCCGCGCCGTCACATCCTGCTCCCCCCCCACCCCACCCCACCACCACCACCACCACAAGTACATTCTCAACCTGTGGGAAACATTGCACTGGGTTCACATACGTTCACATACATTTGTTAATGTTTGTTCCTGTAAAGGAGAAGAAGATTCTTTAACTTCTTCAATGTTGTCTTCACTCTCAATAAACTCCACAGCATCAGAAACACAAGCAGCCAATCACAGTTGCATTCCCCATGTGGTATCTCTGTCAACGCCGTAGCCCAACATGTAGGCACATATCTCAGCAGCTATGGCGTAACTTCACAGTATACAGACTTAGCCACTGTAGGTACGACACAGATAATAATAATAGTAATAGTAATAAAATCATCTGACGGTCTCCAGATCTCCAAAAGAGAGAAAAAGGTTTTATTTTAGCCTTCGACCTGATGAGGAAAAAGCTGCTGCTGATGACAGAATTAATTTGACTGTTGAATTGTAACGCTGAGTTTACCTGATTCAATATATTTTGATGAAATAACTTAAAGAAATTTAACTTACGTTTTTCCTTTTTTAAAATGTTTTTATTCCATGTGATATACTCAGGGTTCGTACACTTTTTCCAAGGTCAAATTCAAGCACTTTCGAGGTTTTTTTTTTTCATTTTGTGATAATTTTTGCTGTGTTACTGCCAGAGGTGGGTAGTAACGAGTTACATTTACTCCGTTACATTTACTTGAGTAAGTTTTTGAAAAAACTATACTTCTAAGAGTAGTTTTAAATCACTATACTTTTTACTTTTACTTGAGTAGATTTGTGAAGAAGAAATTGTACTTTTACTCCGCTACATTAGGCTACAATGAGCTCGTTACTTTTCTTTTTATCTCTTTGGTATTCTACGCGTCATTGTTTGTATTCCCCCCGCGTACGCCTCATTTTAATGTTTTATTTTGAAAGAGACAGAGAGAGAGAGAGAGAGAGAGAGAGAGAGAGAGAGAGAGAGACTTCCGCCAAAGGCTCTACCACGTACATGACTGTTCACCAATCAAACGTAGTTGTGCAGTCTCGTCAGCTGGCAACAAAAAATAGGCGACGCTGATGCGTAAATCAACGCTTATCAATATCACTTCCCCATCAGTCAGGACCAAGATCTGACCATAATTACACTTGTGCTTTCCATAAACTGCCGTAATTAGCCTATTATTTCAGTTGCAATCCTGCCAGTGGAAGCGATCGTGAGAGCAAATAAAAAATATAAAAAACATAATTCAAACCACTGTGCGCATTGGCTCAAGAAGCAGAGAAATAGCAGATATGTAATTCCCTCCCATTCAAATCTATATATTTCAAAAATATACCCATCAGGGAATGTTTACGGCGTTGTCGGTCCCTAAATGTTTTAACTTTTATGAGCGCACTCTTCCCCCGTCTCTCTCTCTCTCTCTCTCTCTCTCTCTCTCTCTCTCCCTCTCCTCTCTCTCTCTCCCTCTTCTCTCTCTCCCTCTCTCTCTCTCCGCACCGAGCTCCGCCTGATCTTCTATAAGAACGGTGATGCCGTTATCAATCGGTGCCTAATCGAGTTTGGTCAGTACGTAACGGTTTGGTCTTCTCCAACTTTGATACCAACTCCCGACCAGGTTAGGCGTCCAGCATGAGTTACCACGGCGATTTAACCCGGTATTAAGTGATCCACCTTCGTGATAAAGAAAACCCTGGGTTGAACCTGAAGTTAGCTGTTAACCCCAAATCTTGCTTCATAGTCCAGGCCTCTGGCCTCATAATAAAAGCATGTTTACCTTATATTATATATATATATATTAGTAAAAGTGCCAAACAGCAGCTCTGTTACCTTGTTCTAGTTCTGCCTGCAGAGCCTGGTAAAATAAAGTAGGTTTGGAAATTTGTGTTACTTGTGCTTATTTATTTTTACGTATTATTATTTTATGTATTTTATTTTTTAAGTACTTGAATTTACCTGGATTATTTTAATGTAAGCTATTTTGTAATTAATTAATTTTTATTTATTTGATTGATTGGATGAACTATAATTTGCCTAAAGATGATTATTTAGTATTTTTGTCCGTCTGATTGAATGCTTATGTTAAAAAATAAATCAGACGTTACTCAACAGTTACTCAGTACTTGAGTAGTTTTTTCACCGAGTACTTTTTTACTCTTACTCAAGTAATTATTTGGATGACTACTTTTTACTTTTACTTGAGTCATATTATTCTGAAGTAACAGTACTTTTACTTGAGTACAATTTTTGGCTACTCTACCCACCTCTGGTTACTGCTTATGGCATGAAATTTTGTAGGAACTTTTCTTTTTAGTCACATTTTTTAAATCCAGTGTGTTTTACTCTTACATGTATTTTATACTTAAATGATTCATTTTGTACCCTCTGGACACCTTCGAGGCAAAAATGGCCATGCACACAAAAACTGTTATTAAATCATCATATATCAATATTTTTTTCTGCTTTTTTTAACTTAAACAACTTCTAATTTAATCAGAACAACGAAACATTCAATCATTTTCAGGATTTTAACCCTTTAAATGCCAGTTTATTTATTTGAAGTATGTCATTATTTATAAAAAGAAATTCAATTCAATTCAATTCAATTTTATTTATAGTATCAAATCATAACATAGTTATCTCGAGACACTTTACAGATAGAGTAGGTCTAGACCAATCTCTATAATTTACAAAGCCCCAACAATTACAGTAATTCCCTCAAGAGCAAGCATTATCAGTGGCTATTGCGACAGTGGCGAGGAAAAACTCCCTTTTAGGAAGAAACCTGGGCAGATCCAGACTCTTGGTAGGCGGTGTCTGATGGGGCCGGTTGGGGGTGTGATGCCGATAATAGAAAAAAACACAAAAAAATATATATTTTTTCCATATAATGAATAATATGTAGATGGGGCTTTGGTGGGGATTAGAGGCTTGGATATGTCAAAGATAAGCAACAAAATTAATTTGATTGCATTAGTACTTTTTACATAGTGCCAGATACTCCCTTTGGAGGTAAAAATGGCCCCATTGACTTCCATTATAACCACATGTTTTGATCTTACTACCTTTACAGTATAAAACTATGCATTCTGTAATGTCAGCATTTCATTGGTCATATTTGACATTTTTACAGTATTTCACCAGATTCAACCATTTTGCCCCTGTAGGCCGATGCATGAAATCATTGTATTTTTTCCAGTTATATTATGGAGCTGTGTGTGTGTGTGGGTGTGTGTGTATATATGTGTGTGTGTGTGTGTGTGTGTATATATGTGCGTGTGTGTGTGTGGGTGTGTGTGTGTATATATGCGTGTGTGTGTGTATGTGTGTGCCTGTGTGTGTGTGTGTGTGCGTATGCATGCATGTCTGTGTGAGAGAGAGTTTGTGTAAATCTGTAAACAACTGACGATAATTTTAGGGGTGAAAAAATGCGCACCTTACTTTTGCCAGTTATATTATGGAGCCGTGTGTGTGTGTGTGCGTGCGTGTCTGTGTGTGAGAGAGAGTTTTTGTAAATCTGTAAACAAACGATGATCATTTTAGGGTTGAAAAAAGCGCACCTTACTTTTGCCAGTTATATTATGGAGCCGTGTGTGTGTGTGTGTGTGTGCGTGCGTGTCTGTGTGTGAGAGAGAGTTTTTGTAAATCTGTAAACAAACGATGATCATTTTAGGGTTGAAAAAAGCGCACCTTACTTTTGCCAGTTATATTATGGAGCCGTGTGTGTGTGTTTGTGTGTGTGTGTGCGTGTGTGCGTGCGTGCGTGCGTGTGTGCATGCATGCGTGTCTGTGTGTGAGAGAGAGTTTGTGTAAATCTGGGTGAAAAAAGGGCTGCATTTCATGTGTCTTTGAAGACGTGCTTGAATAAAAACATTGTCTCCTGCTTTAATTGTAAACAGAAACAACTATTAGTGTGTTGATGCACCTGGCTCTAGAGAAGGAGAAAGACCTGGAGCAAAGAGAAGGAGCCTTTATCTTCCAGCCAACTGCAGGACTCATCTGAAGATGACACAAGTTTCTGGAGTCTGACAAAATGGTCACTGGTGTCCTCCAACTCTGTGAGTGCCTCTAACCTTCCTCTGAAAGTGGAGAGGACACTGAAGATCCTGTCCATCCTAACATTGAATGGACAGTGAAGAATTGGCAAGTCTGGTCTCCATCTAATACTGAGACGCTGCGCAACATTCAAGCACCGACCGGCATGATGTCAGAGCCCACGAGATATGCCATATCAAGAATCCATGATGTGGCATCCTCTTTCCACCTTTTCTTCACTCTTGACTTGATCCAGCTGATTCAGGAAATGACAAACCTACACGGGAGGTGTTCAATCTCAGGATGGAGTGATGTGGATGCTCAAGAGATTTTAACATACATGGGACTTCACACTTGGCAGGTGTGTACCGGTCCAAAGGGGAATCCACCCGGAGCCTGTGGGATGTCCATAGTGGGAGACCAGTCTTCAGGGCCACCATGTCCCACAAACCATTTGAAATGATAAGCGCCAGTTTACAGCAAATGCAGGAGACAATGTTTTTATTCAAGCACGTCTTCAAAGACACATGAAATGCATCCTTCAAAAGATGCCCTTTTTTAACTCCTAAAATGATCAATGCTTGCTTACAGATTTACACAAACTCTCACTCACACACACACACACACACACACACACAAAAATACAATGATTTCATGCATCGGCCTACAAGGGCAAAATGGTTGAATCCGGTGAAATACTGTAAAAATGTCAAATATGACCACTTTTGTACAAAATGAAATACTGACATTACAGAATGCATGGTTTTATACTGTAAAGGCAGTGAGATCAAAACATGTGGTTATAATGGAAGTCAATGGGGGCATTTTTGCCTCAAAGGTGTCCAGAGGGAGTATCTGGAACTACATAAAAAATACTAATTCAATCAAATCAGTCTTGTTGCTTATCTTTGACATATCCAAGCCTCTAATCACCACCAAAGCCCCATTACCCTACGATTTATTTTATGGAAAATAATTAATGTTCTGTTGGGTTTTTCATAAATAATAATTGCTTTAAATAATTAAACTGGCATTTAAAGGGTCAAAATCCCCAAAAACTATTGAATGTTTGGTAGGTTTAAACAAGTTAGAAGTTGTTTAAGTGATTTATGAAAAAAAAGCAGAAAAAAATATTGATATATGATGATTTAATAACAGATATTTGGACTGGGTGTCCAAAGGGAGTATCTGGCACTATGTAAAAAATACTAATGCAATCAAATTAATTTTGTTGCTTATCTTTGACATATCCAAGCCTCTAATCCCCACCAAAGCCTCATCTACACATTATTCATTATATGGAAAAGAAATTATTTTTTGTGTTTTTTTTTAATTATAAATAATGACATACTTCAAATAAATAAACTGGCATTTAAAGGGTTAAAATCCTGAAAATGATTGAATGTTTGGTAGTTTTGATTAGGTTACAAGTTGTTTAAGCGATGTATGAAAAAAAAGCCGAAAAAAATATTGATATATGATGATTTAATGCGTGGCCATTTTTGCCTCGAAGGTGTCCAGTGTTATTTTTTTTAAGGAGGGCATGAGGGTTAAAATGTTCAATCTCATCATGGTTCATAACATACAGTAAGACAGCTATGGGGTGTAGCACTGAGTGGGGGGGGTCTGAGCCAAATGACATGCAGCTGGCTCATTCTGGGTAAAAATCCAGGAAAAAAGTTGCTGCACCCTCTTAGATTTTGCTCAAAGTTTATGCTACCCTTAATGTCTTTTCACATTTTTTCCAAATTTAGGGCATGCTGTACAACCTTTTAATGGTTCAGTCATATTGACATGTTTGTCTTCCACCCTACACAGTTTGGGCTGCCTATGAATAATACTTTTCATTATATTAATGTCCAAATATTGCTTCCCAGATAATGGGATTTTCAGGCTGTAAAACTGAAGTAATTTCAAGGGCTGAAAATATGAAGATATTAGCCTGACGTGGTCCTACTCAGATTCTAGTCAGGATGTGAGTCTGAAACCGCTCCATTGGGCTGTGATTATGGGGCATGTTCCAACCGAACCAGGAAAAAAAATTCTTCTGCATTCATTGGATAGACCTACAACCAATCAGAGCAACGGAACTCAACACTGTGTATCGTCTCCATAGCAACCACTCTTTGCACAATGCATTCGTTCTAACTTCCGACTTTTAGACTTTGAAGCTGGATATATCAATAGTTATAACGTTAGTGATAGTGACATGCTCGCTACAGTCGCATTTCTAGAGATGAATTGGAGAAAACACGTTTTATTTCTCTGATTCACGGCTTTGTTCTAACGCTGCTGGGCGCTCCCTCTCTTCAGTCTCTCTCTATCTCTCTCCACCATATAACGCTCTCTCTCTTCAGTCTCTCTCTATCTCTCTCCACCATATAATGCTCTCTCTAATCAGTCTCTCTATCTCTCTCCACCATATTACTCTCTCTCTCTTCAGTCTCTCTATCTCTCTCCACCATATTACTCTCTCTCTCTTCAGTCTCTCTATCTCTCTCCACCATATAACTCTCTCTCTCTTCAGTCTCTCTCTATCTTTCTCCACCATATAACGCTCTCTCTCTTCAGTCTCTCTATCTCTCCACCATATAACGCTACTAAGGCTCCGCTCCGTCTAAAACTCTGCCATTTCGTAAAGCTGTTTGTAACTCAGAAATAAAATGGATTAATGATAATTTTATTCATATAGTTTATATCTGACTTTACCGGCTGACTTCTCTATTGGCCGTTGAAACAGGTGAAGCCTCTAAAATCAGCCTCTGCCACTTGAACAGCTGAGTCGCAGCAGTCAATATCTTCTATAACAGACGCGATGGTGGACTACTACACCTGTTTTTTGAACAAATTCAACCCAAGCGTTCTTTGGTGACGTGGTTGATTCTGTTACTGTTGATCATCTGTCCGACAATCTGATTGGTCCGAACAGATCCTGTTCGGGCAATAATTGCTTCTCAACAGAGCGAACTTCCCGACCTCGAATGTTGTGGGCGGGGCTAAGTTCGGCTGGTATCCAGGCTATGAAGATATAGGATTTGAACGGAAATATTTTACAGGCCTTGGTTTTGGGACACATTCATGATATAGACAAGGTTTGAACAAAATCTGAGACAGTGCAACAACAATAACATGTAATTCCATTTTAACCCAGAAGACTTTGACAGTGCACAGGCACCTGCATGATAAATAGCCTATAGTAATTGAAAACAAAAATGTATTTCATTGCCAAAACATATCTACTGGAATAGAGCAGTGTATTGCATAAGGCTATCTTCAACCTTTCAGTAGGCTACTTGTATGACACTAGGCTAACGTTTGCATGTTTTAATTTGCCGGGAGTGAACGTTACAGTTATTGTGATGTAACTTTGCGATGTTCGCTCTATATTCCATAAATGAATGTGCCATAACGGACATGCAATACTAACATTACATAATCACACCTTGTACTCTCAGTCGCTTAGCCTGCAAATTCCTACCTAGCAGTTACTAGTGTAAAGAAATTGCCGCTAACGTACAGTAGGCTACTTCAGTTTGCTTACTTGAAAAGTCTTCATGTGATTCGAGTGCACAGACTCGCCCATTGTGAAAAGCTTTGTATTTTTCATCTTCCAGGCAACGTTCATTGAAACGACAACCTCCAGGCATTGTGTGTGTTTGGTGTTTTAAGCACCCAACGTCTCCTTCCAGGAAGCACTGCCTGAAAGGCACTAGGATTAGGCAATGGTTATGGTTAGGGTTAAGTGCCTTGAAGTCAACAATTGCAGCGCTGCCTTGAAGTCGACGTTGGGGGCTTAAAACACCATCGAGCGGCATGGTGCAGTAGTGGAAATAGACTGGCAGATCGCAGTCACATATGCACAAGCGAGCATGTTTCATTTTAGGCTCTCCAACATTTTATTTTTCCATTTAATAAATTAACTATTCAGTCAGATAGGTATTTGTTCTGAAATAAATACAGTTACAATTTCAAGCATTTTCAAGCATTTTATCCAAAATGTCAGCTCTTTTCAATCCTTGAAAACACAACATCAAAATTCAAGCATTTTCAAGGATTTCAAGCACCCGTACGAACTTTCTGCCCGAAATTTCTCACGATTGACAAGGGTCCAGGCCTGAGGACACCTACAGGCCAAAATTGACTTTTGGTCATAGCACCCCCCGCTGGCAACAGGAAATTGCCAGCATATGACAAACATCATCCGATTTACATGAAACTTATAATCTGTCTACATGTGATACTGAGCCGCCCCCTATACTTTAACCATGCCCACTTACTCAGGCCACGCCTGAGTAACATTTTAACCGTTTAAAGTATACCCTTGTGTGAGGTATCATTGAACTCAGCAGAAACTTCATTCTTCATTGGTGATGGTTTGACCCGCTCCCTAAGCTATAGCCACGCCCCCTTTTTTTAAATAATGACCCGCTTAATCTCACCCTTGTGTGAGATATCATTGAACTCAGCAGAGAGTTCCTTTTAAATTGGTGATGGTTTGACCCGCCCCCTATGCTTTAGCCACGCCCCTTTTCACAGATAATGAACCGTATAACGTAGAGTCTTGTGTAAGGTATCGTTGAACTCAGCAGGAAGTTGTATTTTCATTGTTGACGATTTGCGGTGTCTGAGTGCCGCGCAAATGCACGGTCGCAAGGAGTGGCGTCCGCCCGTAACTCCGACGTGCACAGAGGCGCGAGGGCCTGCTCGCAGCTTTAATATTTTATATGTATTCTCTTCCACAAAAAATTAGAACACAAAACAAACTCTGATCTGAAATCTGTGTTTAAATGTCTCCTTACAGCCTGAGAAACTGCTTGTTAACAGCAGCCAGCTGCCGGTCTTTGACCTTTGCCCTCAGAGACTCCTCTGCTCTCAAAGAACTCGACCTGAGTATCAACAAACTGAAGGACCAGGGGGTGGAGCTGCTCTCTGATTGGCTGAGGAAACCCCAGTGTAGACTGGAGATCCTGAGGTGAGACTTCTCAGACAGTTTTCTGTAATTCTTTCTTCCCTGGACACCTGTTCTGTGAATAATATAATTTATCTAGCTTTTAATTTCAGATCATTTTAGTGTCAGTCAGACTCAAACTGCAACCATGTTTCAATGTGGCACTTCATCCTAGTACAGTACAGTTAAGTAAAACATTTACTGATTGATACAACTCAAGTAGCAGCCAATAAGTCAGAGTATTATGGTTGTTTAAAGGAACAGTTTGACATTTTGTGGAATGTAAATCTTTTTTTTTCTCTCTCAGAGTCAGATGTTCAGACTGATACCACTCTCATGTCTGTACGCTACAGACACTTAGCTTAGCATAAAGGCTGGAAACTGCTAGCTGGCTCTGTCCAAAGGGAACAACATCCACTATAAACTGGTTTGTTTAATCTGTACTCAAACGGAAGTTTAAAGTCTACAGTTCACCATTTTATAGGCGGTTACGTGCCAGACGAGCCCACTAAAGCTGTATTTATAGTGGACAGGGTTAATGGTCCCGTCGTTGGCTGTTCTTGGTACCAGTAAGGAGTCTCACTGTTACATCTTAAACCAGCTGCAGGAGAGATGGTTACAGCAGTCAAGATCTCATGTAATAAATCATCTCCACGGTCTCCAGATCTCCAAAAGAGAGAAAAAGGTTTTATTTTAACCTTCAGCCTGATGACGAAACAGCTGCTGCTGATGACAGAATTCATTTGTCTGTTACACCCAGATTTCTGACTTATGTTTGGACATTTGAAGACCCAATGAAACCACCAGAGAAATGAATAATAAACCACCGAGAGTATTGATTTATAAAAACATCTGACAAGTTTTTTTAAAATTTTTTTTTGCTGTTGTGCTTTTATTAAAACCAATTGTGTTTCTCTCTCAGGCTGTCATTCTGCACAGAGAGGTGCTATGAGTCTCTGGCCTCGGCTCTGAAGTCGAACCCTTCACACCTCAGAGAACTGACGCTGAGCTTCAGTGTTCCAGAACAATCAGGTCTGAAGCTGCTGTCCAATTTGCAGGCGGATAATAGTTACAAACTGCAGACACTGAGGGCGTCTAAGGGATTTATTTTGACATAAACTGGATCAGAACTAAAAGACAACAATGGATAATTTCCCTCCTTCTGTCTGGACCAAATGATCTGAACTACAGGTGTGAAAGTGACCTTAAATTCATCATGACTCTTCTCTCTTTAAGGACTCGATGCTCAAAACTCCTCAATCAGGAGTCAGAAGGTATCTGAGCACCAGCTACCAGCTGAGAGATTACTCCTCTCTGTGTAACGTAAAAGCATAATATACTGGAGGGGGTGGGGGTGAAACATGTCCCCCTGCACTTTTTCAGAAGGCAGTGTTGGCCGAAACAGTAGCAGTACTAGTAGGTAAAGCATAGCGATGTCCAAACCCCCAAACTACAGAAGACAAAGAAATTCTTAAAGGGGTGATAGAATGCAAAACTGAGTTTACCTTGTCATAGTTGAATAATAACAGTTTGGTGGGTAAAATGGGCATACAGAGAACCTCAAAGTCCCATTGACACCTCTTTCCTCTGCAAATCTCACAATTTGAAACTGCCGCTGAAAACGGGTGAATCCCAACGAAGATAATTGTTGACGTCAACTCGGTGGCTGTACCTTATTTGGCTCTGGTCTGTACCTTTGTCCCGCCCCAAAATGTACATACGGATCGCTGGTCTGACACCAGCAGGTGTTCTGAATGCGTAGATCTCAGACTCTAGTTTAGCTGTGCGCTGCTCTTTGCACTTCCAGGGGAATTACAAAGAAGAATGTTTGGAAGTTTTTCAAGGATATTGAAAATGCAGTGTTCCAGGCTGTACAGGGAATGCTGACACTTTTCACATTTCATCGCGGGCTGTTGGGTCGTGGTGCTCCAGGCATGGCAGGCTCTAGCCCATTGGCTGCCCTAGGCGATACTGAGATTTGCGACCCACACCAAACTACCAATTTAAACCACATCCATTCCATGTAATCATTCTGATATACATTATAGGTACACTATGTTGTATGTATTATGCTGTACATTTATATTTGATACATGAACTACAGGCAATATAATGGTCTCAGAAATTTTTTATTTTTAGTAACTTTGGAACTTTACAAACTCCAACAACAACTGAATTATCCATGTGGCTTTAATGTGCCACTCATTTATACATTCTGCGCTGTCCCTGCCAAATAAATTAAAATAAGATTCATCCTTTGTCCATCCTGTTGTTTGGAAAAGGTGAAATCTGGATTGGTATGATACTGTGCTCTACTGACTAATTCAGTCCTCACTGTGTCAGACAGGGTTGGCCAGTCAGCAGGATCAATATGTTCTACCCTGACGGACTCATGGAAATCAGAACTTGTTGTGGGGGATAGGGTGTCTGCAGGCTGTAGTGTAGAAGCAGGACCGGTTGTGTCTGTTGCTCTTTCACCTGAAGGCAAATAATTGATGTTAATCTTTTAATATAGATACATGATGGCAATAGACAATATATTGACAGATTTTCTCTCTTGTTCATATGTTGAGATTTATCACTGATCTTGTGAGTCATAATACAACAGGCAGTAAATACATCTAAATCATAATGTTTTTACAAGATCAGTGAACAGTGATGAGTGAACAATTATTAAAACGTTTGGAATTGGCATTACACTGAAAAAAATGATTTTGTGGTGTAGTAATATTTATTAGGTTAACTGTCACAATTTTTATTTTCTAATTGTAAGTATCAGTGAGAACTGGAATTATTCAAGTAAAACTATATATGTCATTCATGTAATAAATAAACTGTGTGGGAAGAGTAAGTTTTATTATGTATTTTCACATAATATTCAAAGGTTTCATAGTCATTGCACATGAACTTACAAATACCAAGTAAGTTTAAATACTGTTGGCGTTTTTCGAATGCGCGCATGCGCCATGTGACGCGCAAAACAGGACGCATGCGCTTCGTTGTCCGCCAAAACACAAGAAGACGACGATGGAGTTCAGGTTAAATGGAGACAGGAGCAGCTAAATCATCTTAAAGGTAAGTCATTCAGGGTTTTTTTCCTGCATATGTAACGGAGTTAAAATATAATATGATCCCACTTGCCATTATCACCTATCACGTATCACTGTAGCTTAATTTTACTATGGTCACTAAACACAACGTACCTGTGGACTTGGGTCGTGCACCCTGGGGGTAGCCTACAGCAGTCGGATTGCTGTCCCCTTGTAAAGGGCACAAGTTAGTGGTTTATTTTGTTTATGAAACGTATAGCTCCCGAACGGTCGGACATTCTTTTAATGTACCTAAAGTTGACGGTGGTTTTCTTTATTTATATAATGCGGCCAGTGCGACGGGTGTTGCTAGCTAGCTAACCAGCTAACCTCTTTTATTTTGCACTTGTAGTCCATAAGACCTGTGTGTGCGTCCTTTGCTAGATACTGTGGATAAATGGCGGTTCGGGTTGCCAAAATGATGAGTTCCCTCGCATAATTAACACACAAGGCAACGACAGAGTACACACCCGCTAAACATAGGAGCAGAAAAGGAGGAGGAAAAAACGTTTAAGCTCTCTAGGTCTGCTTGGAGAGGCCACGAGCTACACAGCAGCCTCTGCCAGACCTCACCCAAACCCTGATGCTAATTATTATAAATAAGCTAAAGAGGAAGCTATCGTTTTTGTTATTTTGCAGTGTACTCTTAGTTTGCCACAAATCTAAAATCTTACTGAGACAGACAGTCTATGCATCTGCAGAGCAAACAGAGGACAGGAGAGATGTTCATTCCCACAAAATGTCACTGTTTTATCATGTTAAGTATAATTTTATTTACTGGAATTTCAGATTTGCTTCTTACTGTGGCAGTATATTTATATTCCATATATGAAATACTTTGTGTCATATTTCAATTAAAAGAACTAATTCTAATTCCCTCGTCTATATTTTGCTTATAATTTAATATGAAGCCTCAATGTTTTCTATTCTGATTCTGTTTATACTGTTTAAATTTTGATTTGCATTATTCTTGATACATATGACACAGCTCTCAACAACGTGAATCTAGACCGGCAATGCTCTACTGCTTTTTTTGAGGAGAGGAACCAAATCACAGCGGCAAAAATGCAGGATTTTCTTAATTTAAGATTTTTTTTTTTTTTTTAGATCAGATCAGAGCGATATTGTCAAATATTTTGACAGAATATTCATTCATTAAAAATGTCATTGGTTTGATAGTGGTGCAGTTCATTTTGGTTACATGAGTCTGTGGTTTTAATGTAGTATTTCTTGTAGTATTCTGTATTTTTAATGTATTATTTTGTGTGTTTTTGTCCTTAAGCCCCAATGCAACAACTTTAAATTTGACAGAGTGCCCTCTCAAGCAGCCACAACAGCAAGCTGTGTCACAAGCAAAGCTGGCAATTCAGGTAAAAAAATAAATAATTGTGTAGTGCTTTGCACTTCATACGTTGTAACAGATTATAAATACTATTCCAAATTAAAATGAAGCAGAATATATTTTGAATTGTGAAGTTATAAAATGTAATTTATACAAAAGTTAAAAGGACAATCTGATGTTATATCTATAGTGATATGAATATAGCCTAAGAAATGCTGCTTCTCCATTATCCCTGGCATTAAAGTAACTTTGAGTATGACGCATTAATAGATTTCTTTGTATTTTACAGCCTCCACCGGAAAAGTTCTCCTGCTACAGCATTTGATTTGAATGGCTAATGTAAGGTAAATCTAAAACCCTAGGTACCTCTCATTCTTAGTTTTAAGTTGACTTTTATACTGATATGAAAATCTAGTTCAGATGAGGTTTGATTTATTTGTCTATATTTTCCCGATTTAAAAAAAAAGATGAAATGGCCTTTTGACCTTTTCCTGTTCTTTTCTCTCTCCTCTTCTCTCTTCTCCCCTCCTCTTTCTTCCACTCTCCTCTCCTTGTTTCTCTCTTCTCCTTTGCTTTCCTCATTCTTCCACTCTCCTCTCCTTGTTTCTCTCTTCTCCTTTGCTTTCCTCATTCTTCCACTCTCCTCTCCTTGTTTTTCTTTTCCTCTGTCCTCTTTCCTCCCTCCTTCTCTCTTCCCCTCCTTTGTCCCTCTCCTCTTGCATGCTACACGCAATCTGTATTATTCAGTGTTTCCAATAATGAGAGATAGGAAATAAAGTTCAGGAATCACTAGAGTTGTGCATAAGGTCCAAAAGGCCTGATTTACTACAGGTTGTTTGTGCATGTAAAAGAGTGCACACTTCAGCTGTTATCGGTACTGTGGAACAAGAATATTTTCAGAATCAGAAAAATTTATTTCAAACTGAATATTCACAAGACTCCAAATTCCGCAGCAGACAGTACTTACAAGAGTTTGAAAAGGGTTGGACCGCAAAGCCTATATGTTTCCAGACCCTAACAACACAAAGGCATATACAAAAGAGACAAATAACAACACCATCATCATATAGAATGCACTCTCTAGTTCCCTGCTACCCCTTTCCTCCTCAGTTGGCAGTCTCCTTTTTGTATGTTTCAAAGTCTACATTTCTAAACTTAGTGAAATTATTTCAAATGTTTAAGATCGATAGGTATTGAAATATTGATATTTTTGACACTAGTCTATAACTTGAATAAAACAAGTAAGCTTTACTATGCACCTGAACATGGATTTGCATATGTTTTACAGAATATCAGCAGAGAGGAAGCTCAAAAGGACCAGGCTGAGCAAGTCCTAAGGATCTGTGTCTTCCACACAAGTGAAGAAGATGAAGTTGCATCCGAAACTGATGTCGATTGTTATTGAAGGGCATGAGGTACTTGACAACTGTGGAAGTGTTGCAAAAGACTGTCTCCTGCTCGTAGGCATCATTTATGCCATGAACTTGAAAAACGAAGTACACTTTTGAAAATTTTAAAAGCTAAACAAAACTTATAACTTGAATGCACATGTTTGACCCATGAGTTGTCATTTCAAAGAGGGCGCTAAAAGAAAAATATGGCACAGTTGTTTATGTGGCTATTTGTCTATTTTCTTATTTTTCTCTCGTTTTAATGATGTAGTTTTTATTTTAACTTGTTGCACTGTATTAAACATGTGGCCATGTAGAGTGGCTAAGTTGTGGGGACAAAAGAAAAGAAGTTAGATCAGCATTTTCAAGTCAAACCAGAGGTTCTCAACTGGTGGGTCGTGGGGCCATTTTCAATGGGTCACAGATGTGAGTGTGGGCATGTAAAGTGCAAGGGGCAAAATATCCCACTTTTTATTGTTAAGATGCTCTGCTTTTTGTAGGATATTACTCATGATACATGTTTAGAACCTCAGGGCAAAACACTGTTCTTTAAGATGCAATGTTTAAAGATGAAACCAATAATAAGCATGTCTTTTAAGATGCACTGAAGGTTCCTGAAGCATGTCAATATTTTTTTTAGAGAGTTTAAGGTTAAAAAGCCTATCCAAAAGATAGGTTACCGTACGTACTGTACGGTACGTACTGTTGGGCATCGAGAACCGATTCCTAATCGGAATCGTTTCAAAAATTACGATTCCATCAGAATCGTTTCTTTATTGGAATCGTTTGGAGGATTTGGTTTCAAATCTGATCATAGGTTCCAAATTTAATATGCGCAAGTTTTGGTTTCCGTAGCAGCCAGGCGCTTGTTGTGTTGCAGCCGTGCAGCACAGTAAGCGGAGCTCTAGTGTGGCTTTATTTTGCGTTGTAAAACTGCAACCCACCTATGAATCAAAATAAAACTTTCCTCTTATTTGTGAAATAAGCATCTAACCCGTTTCAACTCCACCACTCAAAGAATCTGAATCGAGAATCGATAAGAACCGGAATCGAAAGGAAGAATCGGAATTGGAATCAGAATCGTTAAAATCCAAACGATGCCCATCCCTAATGCCAACAGTTCCTGAACTTTTCCTTGTGCCTTTAACAAGCTACCTCAAACCTATTTTAGCCACACTAAGATGAAATTTCTGTCATCTACTCACCCTGATGCCAATAGGACTGAATTTTGGTCAACATTCATGCTCTTCTCTCATGTTTGTTTCTCACAAAACTGCAGTGAACATCAACTTGTCTTCAAACATCCAAAAAATGTCATGAATCAAAAACATGTCTTCATACTGCTCATCTGAAGTAACCCAAGTGTCCTGCATCTTACACATTCCTAGATGTTTACAAAAAAAACCATAACAAAATTGTGTTTTGGCTGCGTTTGCTATGCTTTGCTTCCTCTGTGGTGCTAGGTGAACACGGCCGGCGGCTTGGAAGTTAATAGTGTGGAAGTTTGTGTGTGGCGTTGGAAGGGGCACCTGATGGGAAGAGCAGCAGAGCAAACAAAGTTGAAAACACATTTGTAATGTTTTTTACAAACGTCTTGGCATGTGTGAGCTACAGGACACTTGGATTACCTCAGATGAGCAGTATGGAGACATTTTATTGATTATTGATGTAATTTGGATGACTCACTGCAGTTGAACGGAAAACGCGTCTCTCAAACGCGCAGAAGAACACTGATGTTAACTTGTTTTTGACAAAGGCGTGACTAGATAACAAAATTCATTTTAGGTTGAACTATACCTTGTTGTTTTGCCATGCAAACTTGCTGGAAAATGTTTCATTGAAAAAAATATTTCTTTAAATAAATGGGTTAAGTTAAAGTTTTAAGTCATTGTTTCAATAAACAATCATTAAGAACACATTTAGCCAATTTAAACTGCAGAAAAAATATGTAAAATGTTGTGTAAATTTTACTTAAATATAGTCCATAAATAAGTTAGAAAAAGTATTTAAAAATTACCTTGAAAAGCCATTGGTTTTAGGTGAGATTTTTCAGTTTGAAGCAGTCAGAGGATAAGTAAAACTTACAAAGAATGAGAGAGTAAAATTCAATAACAATATCAATAAACATCAGTAAATTACTTGAGGTTTGCGAGTAAAAGAAACTTATATCTGCAAGTAAAGTTTACTTGATGATTGCCCTTGTAGAATTTACTTACAATTTCTAAGTGCAAAAACTTTCCTAGGTTTTCCCAAGTAAATAACACTCAACATTTTTTTCAGTGTAGGTGTAAATAAATCATTGTTTTGTATGCTTTTAAGTGTAAAGTAAAATAAAGATTATTAAATAGACTTTCCTACTGCAGGCTCTGTGTCTGTGTTTCACTGGTTGTTGTGCTAGCTGTGATCCTAGATGTCCCTTCACCTGCAGCTGTATTCAAGCACAGAGTAGAACCAGATCAGTGGAGTTCAATAAAATGAGTGAAACGATCGAGAATGAGGTTGAAAGTCGTAGTTTTACAATGAAGTCTGAGGTCATATTCTGAGTGTATTTACATAATCTTGAACTATAACAGATGATTATACCTTTATTAATATGCATTTATAGCCCACTACTACTTCTACTACTAAAACTAATACTATTACTACCACCAATAACTATAATAAATAAACAAACAAACTTACAAGATTCAGAGAGAGGTGAACCTGGGGGATCAGCTGAGCTTTCTTCAGGAGGTGAGGTTCTCTGCAAACATTACTGGAGTGCATCTGGACATTTTAAAATATAAAATAACATTAGCATAACATAACACCACTCATCACCAACACCATTACATTTACTACATGTATTCACATGTATCTACTATTTACATGACCGTAAATACAATCCAGGCAATGTATTATGTGGAATGCATACGTAGCATATACTACATTAAGATAGAATAGAATTTGTCAGCAAAATCTTTCAATAGCCTGACGTCTCCCAAGCATGCATTCATATGCATTAATGCGTTCATATGTTTTGAGGGGTTTTATTTCACCAGGGTTTTATTTGATTTATTATTTTGTTAAAGGGGTGATAGAATGATTATATAGGGTATTTTACACTGTTCCTTAAGGTCTCCTAATGGGGTATGTAACATTGTTTGGGCTGAAAATTGCCCGAATGCTATTTTATTAGGCCCTTAACTACCCTGTGAATATGGCTCTATTTGGAACAAGAGCTTTTCTTCCAAATATGGTATGCTCATTAATATTCCGAATGAGCTACGTGCTGATTGGTTTGATCAAACTACATAGAAACATATGGGAGACTCATATTTCAGACACTGCAAAGTTATACATTGTTTATCGGGCTATTCCATTACAAAATTCACTTCTGAAACTTTTTTATGTGAGAAATCAACTATGTAAAGCTCAAATATGGGCCACTTTACGAAAATTGATGGCTAATTGCAAATTTTTTCCGACTGTGTGTCGGAGTTCAGCGCCGGTGCTGCCTGTGTTGCTGCCTCGCCGCCCGACCTGCCTTCCTTCACAGACCCCGGCCTGCTCTGAGGTACTTGGAGCTCCGTCACGACTGGCAGCCCACAGCACTCCATACCCGCGCAAAGTCACCGTCTCTTGGGCTAATGACAACCAAATGCCCCTGCCCTGACAGAGCTCCAGGGCTTGCAACTCCCCTCTTCCTGCTAGCTAAATGCCCGGTGTATGTGAGTGAGAGCGCGGTCAGCGAGCTTGTTACGCCAGCAATATCTTACCACAGGTTCCAGTTAATCTTTTAATGTGTGTAATTATAATGTGTTGAGTTATTTAAACAAATGATTGGGGAAATAAACGCCGCTTGTCCGTGAGTCCCATTGATAGAGCCTGCGGCTGGATGTAGATTAGTAGCTACAAATCACGGATAGTTATCTTCATTTTCGGCGTCATTCCGAGTATATTTACAGTTTGAATTTCGTCACGCCACGTATACAACATCTAGCTACATGTCTTATAAAGTTAACAACGGTGTCCGATTTCAAAATAATGCATATTTGTGAAGAGCAGTGCTTCCGTTAGCTGCAACTGTCCCTTCAATCCTAGCTACCTGTGTAGCTACAAATCAAGGATAGTTAGCTTCATTTTCGGCGTCATTCCGAGTATATTTACGGTTTGAATTTCGTCACGCCACGTATAGAACATCTAGCTATGTCTTATAAAGTTAACAACGGTGTCCGATTTCAAATTAATGAATATTTGTGAAGAGTAGGGCTTCCATTAGCTGCAACTGTCCCTTCAATCCTAGCTACCTGTGTAGCTACAAATCACAGATAGTTAGCTTCATTTTTGGTCGTAATTCGAGTATATTTACAGTTTGAATTTCGTCACGCCACGTATACAACATCTAGCTAAATATCTCATAAAGCTAACAACGGTGTCCGATTTCAAGTTAATGAATATTTGTGAATTTCAGAGGAATTCTAAGAGGAGGCTAGCTAGCTCTCATTGATAGAGCTACATCCAGCAGCAGGCTCTATCAATGAGACTCGTGGACAAGCGGCGTTTATTTCCCCAATCGTTTGTTTAAATAACTCAACACATTATAATTACACACATTATAAGATTAACTGAAACCTGTGGTAAGAGAATGCTGGCGTAACAAGCTCGCTGACCGCGCTCTCACTGACATACACCGGGCATTTAGCTAGCAGGAAGAGGGGAGCTGCAGGCCCTGGAGCTCTGTCAGGGCAGGGGCATTTGGTTGTCAATAGCCCAAGAGACGGTGACTTTGCGCGGGTATGGAGTGCAGTGGGCTGCCAGCTCCAAGTACCTCACAGCAGGCCGGGGTCTGTGAAGGAAGGCAGGCCGGGTGGCAAGGCAGCAACACAGGCAGCACCGGCGCTGAACTCGGACACACAGTGGGACAAAATTTGCAATTAACCATCCATTTTTGTAAAGCGGCCCATTTTTGAGCTTTACATAGTTCATTTCTCGCATAAAAAAGTTTCAGAAGTGAATTTTGTAATGGAATAGCAGAGATCTGCGTGACCTGCGTGATTTAGAGCTTCTATGTATGTCCTATTTACCCACAAACTGTCCTTATTACACTATGACAGGGTAAAATCGGTTTTGCATTCTATCACCCCTTTAATGTTGTTAAGAGAATGCTGTATGCTTAAGGGCACCACTAGAGGGCACCCCCCACAAATTTGTCGCCCTAGGCAATTGCCTAGTTCGCCTAGAGCAATCGCCGGCCCTGGCTCTAGTTAAGCGGTAGTTGGTGGTCTAGTTACCCCAGAATAGGTGACTATGGGCTGGGAACAGAGCACCGCAAACTGCCGGTCGTGGAGCTCAGTCAGGTCAGCGTGGTTGGTGGTCTAGTTACTGGGTAACTGCATTTTAGGGCTTTGACTTTTGCCCAAAAATCATATTCAAAGTTTGTTTGTTTATTAATATTAATATTCGAATATAGTTGAATATTTATTAATAATATTTTGACCATTAAATGCCTTTAGTTAAAAAAAAAAAATTTAAAGTTCCCTGATATTAATAAATTAAGTTATGTTTTCATTTATATTGCAATGTAAATAATACACTTAACCAGTAGCGGAGTGGCAATCGGGCTTTTCCCGGTGGGCCGGTAGTGTTTCCAGGCCATGAAGGCCGGTCAAACTGTGCAGCCTCTGCTCAACGTATTTCCTGTTCAGTCTAATGGATGTATTTGTGTCCAGTGGGCAGACAGTTTTGGGGTATTTTTGAGTGATGGCAGCAGTAATCATAGATTGAACAGATGGTTTGCGTATGTAGAGCTTCACACTGTAGAGTTAAAGACACCCAGAAGAGTAAATGAGTGAGGGTGGGGTGTAAGATTTAAGGTAACCCTACAATCGTAACTATTTCAGATGGTGCAACTTTTAACATTTTAGTAGCACTGGAACTCTGAACTAAGTTAGAACTTACATTCAAACTAGTCTATGTTAGAACTTACACATACCTGGTGTAACCAAATGCTGGTTCTCTATATCTGTGTATCTGTATTAGGGCTTTGACTCCGAACTTCGTTATTCGAATATCATTCGAATATTAAAAAAAATAATGATATTCGAACGAATATTAGCCAGCCCTTAATATTCGAACCTGGTATGGGCATTCATTTTTGTAAATGCGTTTGCTCGTAAACGTTTTCAGTTCAGATTCCGAGGCTTTTTCACGCATTTAAAAATGTAACTACACGGCGCGCCGCCGCACGTCTCTCAGCCGTGGCTCGGTAGCGGTGCATTCCCCCCTAATTCTCAAAGAAGGCTCGCTTGCCCAGAAGAGAGAGGTGAGTGTTTCGACGGCCACAGGAGAGAAATACATTGCGTGCTCGCTGGACAATACTGGCGACTGTTTATTTTACAGAAAGTCGCTGTCTTTTCTACAGCTTTTGTGAAAAAAGTCGCTAAGTTGGCAACACCGCCCACACACACTGGCTCGACGCACACACCAGCACACGAGTATAAACATCAGACCACTTACGTAGGCTACGGTGAAAGCGCCGAACTTCCTGTCGAAAGCATACTGTTTGTGTTTAATCCAGGGTCTGACTTTTAATTTCTTTTTTAAACTAAAGGCATTTAATGGTCAAAATATTATTAATAAATATTTGAATATATTCGAATATTAATATTAATAAACAAATGAACTTCGAATATGATTTTTGGGCAAAAGTCAAAGCCCTAATCTGTATCAGGGTCTCTGTGGCCCAACCACCAAGAGTCAGGGTCTGTCCGAGGTTTCTGCCTGTTAAAAGGACGTTTTTCCTCGCCAACCAACTGCTTGCTTTTGGGGTGGAATTGTTGTGTCTCTGTAAATGATAGAGTGGTCTAGACCTACTCTACCTGTAAAGTGTCCTGAGATAACTCCTGTTAGGATTTGACACTATAAATAAATATATATAATGAAGACACCTTTAGTATCTGCAGATAAACTGATCATTCGCTTCTGATCTCAGATTTTAGGACGACAGACCCTGAGTTGCACCAAGTCTACTGAACTATAGGTGTGAAAGTTAAACTAGATTCCTCTGACGGTAGTTTTGCCGTACTTCAACTTCTTCCAGTGTGAAGTCAACGGTAGCTTTCAAAAGCTGCTTTCTAAGTAGTTTCCCCAACCCTTGGTTATTCTCAGATAATTCGCCGTCCTGTTGTCCTCGGGTCAAAATTGACCCATTTTTTTAAAGTTTCTATATCAGATATTTGGGTTTCTTTCAACCAAAATTGTGAAAGAAACTAACGTGGATGGTTCCATACAACCCTTACTCTTCACAAGTAAAATAAATGATCAGTTCACTATTTTTATTGAATTTGGGTTTTTTTATTTAATTTTATAGCATTTGAAGAAAAGAAAATGACAAAAGAATGTTGAAAAAAAAGTGGGAAAAAAACCTGGCAAAAACATAACAAAAAATCACTGAAAGAAATTGACAAAAACGTCAAATAGTGACAAAAAACCTGGAAAGAAATCGCTAAAATCTTGACCCAGAAAAAACAAAAAGTTGCCGACGGGAAGACAACACGAGGGTTAAGTCATGATCTCAAGATAACGGGAATAAAATATTT
This sequence comes from Perca fluviatilis, assembly GCF_010015445.1. Classification (NCBI taxonomy): domain Eukaryota; kingdom Metazoa; phylum Chordata; class Actinopteri; order Perciformes; family Percidae; genus Perca; species Perca fluviatilis. The sequence goes on along the minus strand of NC_053112.1, from coordinate 4,533,429 downwards.
CTTAAGTTATTACAGCTGGAGTCAGAGCTCCATCAAACATCCCTGAGATGATCCTGAAACTTAAAGAGTTTTTAAATGTTGGCGAAATAAGAGAGTTATCAATCTGAACATCTAACTCAGAAAGAAAGAGAATGTTTCCCAAAATGTCAAACTAGAGTTATGTGTAGATTTTTTAAATTCCCTTCAAATTATTCTAATGGCATCTTTTGAAAATCCTTCCCGAACTAACGAAGTGATCGCGCCAAAGTACAATAAATGTAATCCAGTTGTCACATGTTCTCACATACCCCCTGCAGTAATCTAAAGTACCCCTAGGGGTATGTGTCCCCCTAGAGGTACTTTGGAGGACTGCAGTTACAAGGCTGTAGTTACTTCTACTGTCTTTTTTCAAAGAGGGAACATTATTGAAAAAAGCTTGAGAACCGGTCTAACTTCGAAAAAATGTGACAAAAACTTTGAAGAAAAAAAGACAGTAGAAAAAAGTCAACAAAACAAACAACAAAACTTTGAAAAAAGCGACAAACTTGGAGAAAAAAAGACAGTAGAAGTAACTACAGCCTTGTAACTGAAAAAACATTTTGCAAAAAATCTCACCTACCCCTCGCAGTCCTCCAAAGTACCCCTAGGGGGACACGTACCCCCTGCAGTCCTCCAAAGTACCCCTAGGGGGACACCTACCCCCATTTTAGAACCAGTGACATAGAGGACAGAAGCCTACAGATGCTCTAAACCTGCCATGTCCACCTTCACTTTGACGAACAGCGTGTCGTCTTCGACGTACGCAGCGAGCTGGTCGAGAGGAATGAAGCATGAAAACCCAACGGCCACGTTGCTGACGGACTCGGCAGCGGGGCGCTGGAAGCTTTTGGATGCCGGGTCGGGTCTAAAGCTGAGACTCCGGTGGTTAGCGGCGCCGCTTTGATCAAGAACGGACAGAGACACGGTCTGTCTGAAAGGCCACGGCAGCAGAGCGTCAAAGTCTCCCGGCATCAGGACCACATACAGAGACAGGTGTGTCCCTCTTCCCTCGCCGTCCCCGTTCAGATAGACCTTGGAGGCCATTTTGTAGCCGCAGCGTCCGGTTTGGAAGGGCACGCTGCTCAGGCACGGAGGCTGACCTTTGACCTCAGCTTCCCTCCTGTTCGCGAAATCCTCGATCTTCCAGATCAGTCTGCCGTCGTACGACGTGGCCTCGAGCTCCTGCAGGCGCTGCTTGTTGTGACCGAGCGTGGCGGCGTGGAGATCCAGGAGACCCGAGTGATGCTTCAGCTTCTCCCCCAAAGTTCCTGGAAGAAGGAAATAACAACAGCATTCACGGAAATGTTCTACAGCTCGCCCCCTCCGACCTCTCTGAACATCCTACTAGAGCTCGACCGATATATCGGCGGACTGATATATATACAGTACAGGCCAAAAGTTTGGACACACCTTCTCATTCAATGCGTTTCCTTTTTATTTTCATGACTATTTACATTGTAGATTCTCAATGAAGGCATCAAAACTATGAATGAACACATATGGAATTATGTACTTAACAAAAAAGAGTGAAATAACTGAAAACATGTCTTATATTTTAGATTCTTCAAAGTAGCCACCCTTTGCTTTTTTATTAATAAGGGAAAAACTTCCACTAATGAACCCTGACAAAGCCCACCTGTGAAGGTAAAACCATTTCAGGTGACTACCTCATGAAGCTCTTTGAGAGAACACCAAGGGTTTGCAGAGTTATCAAAAAAAGAGAAGAAGACATAGGATTTGAACAGAAATATTTGACAGGCCTTGATTTTGGGACACATTCTTGATATAGACAAGGTTTGAACTAAATCTGAGACAGTGCAACAACAACCTATAATTGTATTTTAACCCAGAAGACTCTTGACAGTGCACAGGCACCTGCCTGATAAATAACCTATAATTAACTGAAAGAAAAATGTATTTCATTGCCAAGACATACATTAATCTACTCGACCCGCCCTTCAATACCATTTATTGGCCAGGTGTCCATGATGCTTACGCAAGGTAACGTAACCCCATTTGTTCAGGTCCTATCCCCTGACCAATCGGCTATCCTAACCTTAACCACTCGAGGTGAAATGCCTAACCCCAACCAATCAAGCTGCTTCCTAGGGCGAGTCTTGGCGTGGTGGCAGATCGCAGTCACACATGCACAAGCGAGCAGGTTTAATTTTAGGCTCTCCATCATTTTATTTCTCCATTTAATATAGCATAGTACGTGTGGAAGAAGAAGAATAAAATCACTGCAGTACAATCTGGAGCGCGTCACAGTGTGCAATTGCATCTCTCAGTGTTTAGTTCCTCGGGGCAGCACTTTGTTGGACTGCTTACAGCCCCAATAAGCATGTTTCTAGAACCTGAACAGAACCAGGGACAGATTCATTATAAGACGCTGGTCTAACAGCTGTCTGGTGACCTCTGAGTGACTCGTTGAGAGCAGGTGATGGAGTCAGATTGTCAGGTTTTTGTTACCCAGGTGTTCTCTGAGGGCCTCGGCTGCAGACACTTCCTGGATCGCAGCATCCAGAGACTTCCTGAGTTCCTCCAGATCCTCCAGACCACCGAGTCCCCGAGAAACCTGCTGGACGGAGGATAGGACCTCCTGCTGCCTGCACAGTGCCCTCTGGACAGACAGACATACAGACAGACAGGTAACATGCTTTAATAACAGTCACCACACAGACAGGCAGACAGGTAACATGCTTTAATAACACTGACCACACAGACAGACAGGTCTTTAAGGTATATAAGATAATGCCTAATTTGCATATTTAAACATAACATTTCAGATAACTTGTAATACAACAAACAACAAATACTTGTCTTAATGTCGGTAATAAACGGGGGAAGTTCTAGTTTTTAATATTTGTTCCATTCAGTGAGAATGCGAGTGTGGATGGACCTGAGCTGCAGAGACCAGGTGTTCATGGCTGCTGTTCTGCTGCTGCAGCGGGCGCATCTTCTTCTGCAGAGCAGCGAGCAGCAAACTGTCTGTCTGCACTTCCTGCTGCCTCAGCAGCGCCTCCTCCTGGAGAACCTCCACCTAACCAGGGGGGGGCAACAGGCTCACACTGAGGTTACAGTCAGAGACAAGGGGGAATGTAACTCAGGACATTTACTCCAGTACTGTACTTGGTCCAAATGTTGAGGTACTTGTACTTTACTTGAGTCTTTTCTTTTCATGTCACTTTCTACTTCTACTCTGCTACATTTCAGAGAGAAATATTGGACTTTTCACTCCACTACATTCATCTGTTACAGCTTTAGTTACTAGTTACTTTAGTTACTCCGCTACATTCATCTGTTCCAGCTTTAGTTACTAGTTACTTTAGTTACTCCGCTACATTCATCTGTTCCAGCTTTAGTTACTAGTTACTTTAGTTACTCCGCTACATTCATCTGTTCCAGCTTTAGTTACTAGTTACTTTAGTTACTCCGCTACATTCATCTGTTCCAGCTTTGGTTACTAGTTACTTTAGTTACTCCGCTACATTCATCTGTTCCAGCTTTGTAGTTACTAGTTACTTTAGTTACTCCGCTACGTTCATCTGTTCCAGCTTTAGTTACTAGTTACTTTATGTATCCGCTACATTCATCTGTTCCAGCTTTAGTTACTAGTTACTTTAGTTACTCCGCTACATTCATCTGTTCCAGCTTTAGTTACTAGTTACTTTAGTTACTCCGCTACATTCATCTGTTCCAGCTTTAGTTACTAGTTACTTTAGTTACTCCACTACATTCATCTGTTACAGCTTTAGTTACTAGTTACTTTAGTTACTCCGCTACATTCATCTGTTCCAGCTTTAGTTACTAGTTACTTTAGTTACTCCGCTACATTCATCTGTTCCAGCTTTAGTTACTAGTTACTTTAGTTACTCCGCTACATTCATCTGTTCCAGCTTTAGTTACTAGTTACTTTAGTTACTCCGCTACATTCATCTGTTCCAGCTTTAGTTACTAGTTACTTTAGTTACTCCGCTACATTCATCTGTTCCAGCTTTAGTTACTAGTTACTTCACACATTCAGATCCCCCTGCAGTAACCCTGATAATGAGTAGTTCCATACCTGTTGCTCCAGGTGTGTGTTGCTCCTCAGGACCAGCAGCATGTGATGAGCGACAGCGGCGTCTTCGTGCAGCTTAACGTTGCGTCTCCTGTCCTGCAGGACACAGCGGGGTGGGGGTGGGGTTGTCAGGGCTTCTGTGTGTGTGTGTGTGTGTGTGTGTGTGTGTGTGTGTGTGTGTGTGTGTGTGTGTGTGTGTGTGTGTGTGTGTCACAGTGTGTCACGTCTTCACAAGAGGAACTCACCTTCACGGAGCAGCCGAACTTCTTATAAGAACAGTCGACGTGAAGCTCTGGACACGCCTCTCTGTGTTCAGCCAGCTGGGAGACCAGAGAGACATTTACACACAACGTGTTCGTTTGGTACACAGCTTGGTGGAAATACTTGCCTCTGATTGGACTGTCCGAAGTGTGTATATGTGAATCTATTATTTATTTTGGAGTGGATACAAAAAGTTCACAGGGGAAGGTATGAAGGTAAGGTGTTTTCACTGTTGATTTGTTGAAAAGTTTTAAAGAATTTCCCCGTGTCTCATATACCTATTGCTCCAAAACTGAAAGACTGAGCTCACCTTGTGTCTGGGGACCTTCAGGGAGCAGCCGATTGGACAGTCCACCTGCACCTCGGGACAGAAGCTCTGCACATGATCCTAGAGAACACCGAGTCACATCAGCATCAGAACCACAGCACAGTTCAGACATACATAGACCATAACTATGATGGACCAAGCTTCTTCATTTGGTCTCTTTGTGGTCATTTCTGGGTCTCTTTTTCTACATCATCTTGGACCCTGTCTGTGTCTGAACCGTTGGAGAAGCTGGAGCAGATCATAAATAATTAAAACTCAAAAAGCTTAAAGACAAAACTTAAAGCTAAAGAATTCCGAATGCAATCTTTAAATCTGAAAAAACGTCTTTTAGCTTCATTCATTCGGCACCTAAACCTTATAACGGCCGGAAACTAAGGGTGCTCCGATTGATCGGTCACCTATCGCTATCGGCCGATAAAGGCTTTAAATAGTCTGATCGGTGGTCTCCATAAAAGGCCGATCAGATGACGCACTACTCGTGAGAAAATGTTCTACATGCAGCTAAGTTACACACCGACCAGACGGCCGACCGTCGGCAGAAAACCAGTTGGACTGATCAGTCTCCCCGAGTTGGTCAAAAAAAGTGCCTCGGAACACACTGAAGACACACTGAAGAACACACTGACAGTTCTTTTGTAATTTATTCCGAAATAAGGCTTTATATGTTAAGCTCTGAGCTGTTTAAGGTGTGTTTCTAACAGAGGATGTGGAATGTTGAACGTTTCCTGTCAATAAAAGTAAACCGTTGACAATTCACAATACATTATCTTCTGTTAATTTTAATACTTATACATTGTTGTTAAGAATATTAAAATTAATACATGATAAATATATGATATAATAGAAGGCTTCAAATAGACCCGGTGATCGGTGATCGTATCGACCGATACGGCTTCCAGCAATCGGTGATCGGCCCCAAAAATCCTGATTGGAGCACCCTTACCGGAAGCCCTGAATATAACGTATATAAACTAAATCATTCTGACAAACTAAAACTAGGAATCACACCAACTCAAACTAAACTAAACTAAAATAGTAAAGTCCAGACTGAAACAAAACTGAAAACTAATTCCATCCTATAATGAGCTGGGAGTGTTAAAGAGGCCCCGGTGCGTCGGCGCCAACGGTACCTGCAGGAGGCGGAGTCTCTGCGGCTGCTGGCAGTGCGGGCAGGGCTCGGCGCGGTGAGGACAGGTAACGCTCAGGTGTTCCTGCAGCTGTCTCCGCTGCAGCACGGCCCTGCAGCCGGGGTTACCGCACGGCAGCCGCTCGTACTCACAGCAGCTCCGGTGGTCCTGCACCATCAGCACACAGGGTTAATATTATAGATTAATACAGCTGCAAAGATCCATCCATAAGTTCTCAACTATTACATTCATCTCCAACTATTTAGATAATCCATTCATCAGTTGGAGTCATTTTTTTTGATAAAACAGTCAAACTTCTGCTTCCAGCATCTTAAATGTGAATATGTTCTAGTGTCTTCTCTCCTCTGGGACAGGAAACTGAATATCTTTGAGTTGTCGACAAAACGAGACATTTGAGAATGAGATTTCGGGCTTTTTAAGAAACACTGATCCACATTTTGGAGAGCAAACTACTCATCCATTCATCCAGGCAACAATCCCTACTGTGTTATATTCCCCTGGTGTTCGAGATGCCTTTAAACACGAGTTGTCAGACTGGACTGTTGTTCACAACGTCTACCTGCAGGTGGCGTAACGTGACGACAGAGGTGCATTCTGGGGAGTTGGTGCAGTACACTTCTAAACTGGAGATTTCTCGTTTGCAGCAGTTGTCTTGGAAAACCTGCAGGTAGAAAAGTCAATTAGGGCCTAAACCTTTCCACCGTTAAAGGGTAACTTGGGTTGGGTTTTTTTCAACCCTGGGACCCCATGTTCCTGTGTTTCTGTGTGTCAGTGACTGATGGGAACAACAGTCTCTGACATCGGTCCAGTAATAAGAGAGATCGCTGCAGTCGGCAGTGGAGAAACAAGCTACAATGGAAGTTAATAGGGCAATTGTGCAGCTTGTATTTACCTTCATAAAGTGCTTGTTTGGTCACTGACAGGCTCAGATTAATATTCTAAGTGTCTGACAACATTATGGAGAGGTTTTCTAAGGAGGTCGACCTTTCTGTTAAAGAGAGATCCTAAGATCCTTTTTTTTAAAATTAAAACATCCGCGTAATTGCGTTTGCTAAACCCACCAGACAAAAGCCGTTTTGGGTCGTCTTTCTACTTTTACCGACCATCACTACTCTATTTTGGTTGAAATTAACACATAGTTTACCGATTTACATGTGGAAATATGTTGGCTCTATACACGCTAAAAGTCCTGTTTTTTTAAGTGGAGTCTGGTGGGTTTAGAGCCAGCGACTTCAGAGCTGTTTCTGGTTGAACAGAAAGATCTCAGAGATGTTTAAAGGTTTATCATCCCATAATGTTGTCAGACACTTAGAATAATAATCTGAGTCTGTCAGCAGCAACAACAGAACTTTTAGTGACTCTGACTGCTGCTGAACATTAGTCCTGTAGGGTTACATTACAGTTAGTGATGGTCAAATGAAGCTTTGTGAACCAGTGTCTTTACTTTCTGAGCTCACTAGATGGCGCTCTCTGTTCAACAAAGGGTTTGAAAACCCATTGAATTGACATTCATTTCACCTTTTTCTTTGAACAGAGAGCGCCATCTAGTGAGCTCAGAAGTAAAGACACTGGTTCGCCAAGCTTCATTTGACCATCACTAATTACAGCCCGGTTCACGGCTGTCTGTTACAGCGTTCTCACTCAACACTGGAACCAGTTTCAGAGACTGTTGTTCCCATCAGTCAGTAAGACACAAACACGGGGAAATAGGGTCCAACAGCAGTAGTTACCCTTTAATGTAGCGTTCACTGGTTGTGAGACTAAAATACTGCAGTTTGTTTCTGACCTCAGCTGGTGTGATGACGGCTCCGTCCACGGGACAGACTGGACCGGACGCTGAAGAACTCTCCCTGAAACACAGAGCAGAAGGCAGACGGAGACGTCACGGGACCATGGACCGATGCTCCGCCAACGGGTTTCAGGAGGAGAGGAATGTGTAACGATCACAACCGGCTGAGATAGAAAGTGAAGGAGGTGCAGTTTTTAAACGTCTTAGAGCAGGAGTCAGCAACCTGCTGCTCTCCAGAACCTCTCCAGCTTTAACAGCAGCTCATATGGAAAGGAATAATGGTGATTTCACACACAGAAACACACAGACAGTCAGACAGACAGGCAGACAGACACAGAGACACACAGACAGACAGACAGACAGACAGGCAGACAGACACAGAGACACACAGACAGACAGACAGACAGACAGACTGATTAGTAAAGGCTGCTGACCCGTCTACTTTAGATTTCCCTTGTGTGACTTCAGATGTCACTGCTTTATGTATTTGAAGAGATTTATTTATATTTATGTCGTTATTATGATGAGGGATTTGTTTCAAACCTCATGTTTTTGTTATTGAAGATAAAATAGAGTTTCAGTGTCACTTTTCATAAGACGACACATCTGTTGTTGTTTTAATAAATAAAGTATTGTCCAGTGGTGTGTGCAGCTCGTTCCATCCTGATGAATGAACCCACAGCTTCTCTACTCTCATCTCAGGCGGTAACAACGTACCAACGGGACCTCATCACTTCACGTAAACACGCACGCCACTTTTCTGAAGCCAAGTGGCGTGTTATCTGTACGCAGCTAGTATGTCTACGCCGTATACAGCGGACAGGTTGCAGACTGATCTCAATAAGTGCCGTATGTATGACACGCCAATTCGTGTGCCATTTTGGCGTGTTCTCAAGAGGCATACTCGCTTTTCGGACGGTTGGGTTTAGGAAAAGAAGAAAGCGACGGATTTTCGGCCTTTCATACTACTCGCTACGGCGTCAATTCACACGCAATCGCAAGGTAATGTAAGTCAACGGAGGCCAAACGGCGTTGATAAACACGCTAAAAAGCCAGTATGTGTCTTTATAACACGCCAATAATGATAGTCATACTTAAACATTGATTGTTCATGTATTGTTCTAGTGTACTGTATCGGTCTAGTCAATAATAATGTCCTGTATAAATGTGCAGAAATTGTGTTCAACGTTCTATGTTGCTGCAGAACAGGAACCTGCTGGAAACCAGTTTTTAAACTGAGTCAGGCCCGTTTATATCGGAACTTAATTAAATTTTCCTAAATGAAATGAAAATGGCATACGAATTGGCGTGTCATACATACGCCACTTCATGAGATCAGTTTGAATGTACCGTGATTAATACAGCGAGTTATAATACAGCGAAGTTATAATACAGCGAGTTATAATACAGCGAAGTTATAATACAGCGAAGTTATAATACAGCGAGTTATAATACAGCGAAGTTATAATACAGCGAGTTATAATACAGCGAGTTATAATACAGCGAAGTTATAATACAGCGAAGTTATAATACAGCGAGTTATAATACAGCGAGTTATAATACAGCGAGTTATAATGTTAGCGCATACAGCGAAGTTATAATACAGCGAAGTTATAATACAGCGGAAGTTATAATACAGCGAAGTTATAATACAGCCGAGTTATAATACAGCGAGTTATAATACAGCGAAGTTATAATACAGAGAGTTATAATACAGCGAAGTTATAATACGTTGTTGCTATAATACAGCCGGTTATAATACAGCGGGTTATAATACAGCGAAGTTATAATACAGACCGAGTTATAATACAGCGAGTTATAATACAGCGAGTTATAATACAGCGAGTTATAATACAGCGAAGTTATAATACAGAGAGTTATAATACAGCGAGTTATAATACAGCGAGTTATAATACAGCGAGTTATAATACAGAGAGTTATAATACAGCGAAGTTATAATACAGCGAAGTTATAATACAGCGAAGTTATAATACAGCGAGTTATAATACAGAGAGTTATAATACAGCGAAGTTATAATACAGCGAAGTTATAATACAGCGAGTTATAATACAGCGAAGTTATAATACAGCGATATTGTTATACAGCCATAACACGTTATAATACAGCGAGTTATAATACGAAGTGATAATACAGCGGAGTTATAATACAGCGAAGTTATAATACCGCGAGTTATAATACAGCGAAGTTATAATACAGCGAGTTATAATACAGCGAAGTTATAATACAGCGAGTTATAATACAGTGCGAGTAATAATACAGCCGAGTTATAATAAGGTTAAAGTTATAATACAGCGAGTTATAATACAGAGAGTTATAATACAGCGTAACAGCGAAGTTATAATAATACGGGTTATAATACAACGAGTTATAATACTATTGTTTAGTTATAATACAGCCAGTTATAATACAGCGAAGTTATAATACGAAGTGTTATAATACAGCCGAATTATAATACAGCCGAGTTATAATACATTGAAGTTATAATACAGAGAGCGCACACAGCCGAAAGTTATAATACAGAGAGTTATTTTAACCCCGTTGTGGTTTTTTTTCTAGGACCAAAATTTTAAATTGAAACCTTTTTTTTTTTTCACTATTTTTGATTGTTTTTAGAATCATCATTTTGACTATTTGATTTGAACCTTACTGGCTATAAATAACAGCTGATTGGTCCTACAGCAGTTTTTGGAGGCAGAGGAAGCAGTAGATGTGTCCGCAGGAGTTCTGCTGCGGGTTGAGCACGACTCCTCTGCAGACCGGACAGACAAACTCCTCCTTCAGCGGCGCCACGAACTTCAGCGAGTGCTGGACGGAGGTCAGCTCAGACTCCCAGGACCGCAGACTGGACTCCTTGGACCGCAGACTGGACTCTTCAGACCGCAGACTGGACTCCTTGGACCGCAGACTGGACTCTTCAGACCGCAGACTGGACTCGTCGGACCGCAGACTGGACTCGTCGGACCGCAGACTGGACTCTTCAGACCGCAGACTGGACTCCTCGGACCCTCCCAGCTTTGTGTCTGCTGCTGCCATGAGTCCGCAGGAGGCCCTGAACACATCGTAGAGGTGATTTAAGTCACTTTAAATTCCCATTCAGTTGTACTTGAATCTTTGTTTAAGTCTCTACCGGTCTGGGTAGTCCACACACTATCCTGGATGGGAGAACAACGTGCTCTGGTTTATTGGCATTTCAAGTGCTATAGTACAACCAGCAGAAGAGTATTTATCTCTGAGGTAAGTTTAGAGACACAACTCTATTTAATTATTAAAATATTAAATGTTTTTGGCAAAGAAATATTCCACAAAATTATGATTATGCTTAATTTTTAAAGGTAAGTCTGTAGTATAACCAGCAGGGGGCCTTCTATGTGTGGAGTAGTTTTGGAGACATGACTCTCTGTAATTATGACATATATTAAATTGTGTTGGCAAAAATGATTTACCAAAATTATGAATATGCTTATTTTTTTTAAAGTAAGTGCTGTAGTGCAACCAGCAGGAGACTAATTATCTGTGAGATAAGTGTAAAGACACCACTCTTTTTAATTATTAAAATATTAAACGTTTTTGGCAAGAAATATTCCCCACAATTATGAATATGTTTAACACGTATTAATTGAGGTAGGTTTGGAGACACTACCTCATTTAATCTTTAAATGAATATGTAGGCGGCAATGTGACACTTCATTTCATCCGCCGAGAGGCTGAGCAGGGGAATAACAACTTGCCAGACGCGCTTAAAGTTCACAATTTAATTTTGCGATAACACTAACAAGGTTCTGCTTCCAACATACCATAATCGTGTTAGCGGCATACATAATTGATACTTGAGGTCATCAGCGCCATAGAAAGACGTAAAAACATGCATGAAAACAGCAGTCAGCAAAAATATGACTTCCCCCTTTCAGCCCCTCTCCTCGTTCCCAAAGCAGAACAGGTGAACAGATAATACTACCTTACTTTCTCCGCCCCCAGCAGGTGCCTTAATTACCAAAAAATATCCTTTCAAAATAATGGAACTATACCTGGCTCTTACAGAATACATATGTGTGTGTCGGTGTAGCAGTTTGTAGACGGTCCCTAAGCTCTCGTCTAACTAAAGGGGGATGATCGTGTTTTGGTATGACACCTGTCGTCTCCCCTCCTTTATCAGCATGGCTGCACACCGGCTGATCTCACACACACACACACACACACACACACACACACACACACACACACGCACACGCACACACTCACGCACACACGCACATGTGACTAGGTAAAGAACACGGATGTTAGAGAGGACGGCCTGAAGGGGAATCCCCTCCTCCTCTTCTTGGTCTTGTGCTGCGGCTCGTTTCTTTATTCCAATCAGCTGTAAACTGACCTGAGATCAGCGGGACCGACTAACGGCCTCAGGGACGTCTCCGAACATCCTCTCTCCGAGCCTCACATGGGTTTAAAGTCCACGTGTGTTCCCGCGGAAACTTTACTTTCACTTTTACACTTCTCTGTCTCTTACCTTCAGTCGGAGAAACTTCTGGAGTCCTGAAAGTCACACACATCTGCACACAGCTGCACACAGCTGCACACAGCTGCACACAGCTGCGCACAGGTGCACACGCTGCGGTCCGCCGGCCACAGCAGGTCGATAGCACCGATTAGAATCGGTTATCTGCGCGTGACACGGCAGCGGGAGAGGAAGAGGAAGCTCTGACTGCAGGAAGTGACTCAGCATCAACCTGCTGTCTGCTATGACTCGGTTATGGGCGTCGGTTTCTGTTCATATATCAATATGTCACAATATAAGTCCTATAAGCAGTGATAAGAGGAGATGAGATGGACTGTATTGATCCCAGCCTGGGGAACTCCCCTTGTTACAGCAGCTCAACAATTGTGTGTATGAGTGTGTGTCTGTGTGTGTGTGCGTGCAAGTGTCTGTGCGTGTATGTGAGTGTGAGAGTGTGTGTCTGTGCGTGTATGTGTGTATGTGTGTGTCTGTGTGTGTGTGTATGCATGTGTGTGTGCAAGTATCTGTGTGTGTATGTGTGTGTGAGTGTGTGTGTGTGTGTGTATGTGTGTGTGGTGTGAGACTGTGAGTGTGTGTGCGCGCCTGTGCGTGTATGTTTGTGTGTGTGTGTGAGTGAGTGAGTGAGTGTATGTGTGTGGGTGAGTGTGTGTCTGTCTGTGTCTGTTTTTTTTATAAAAAAATTACTCAAACAGATTAATCGATTATGTAAATAGAGATTAATCCATGAATCTTTTTAGCAGAGCGTTGCAGCTGACATTAGGAAAGAGGTTGTGTGTGTGTGTGTGTATGCGTGTGTGTGTGCGTGCGTGAGTTTGTGTACAGATGTGAAAAACAGAAACAGTCCGATGGTACAAATGTAGTTTTTAATGAGACGATTCAGCAGCTTCATCTTCATCTTCACAGCCAGATTTTACAAACAAAGGACTCTATGTATCACACACATTATAGGATGGATCCCTACAGAGATAGACCTTTTAGTTAAAGAGTAAGATCCTTTTAGTTTAACATGAAACAGCCCCGAAATCACCATCACCAAACCCACCAGACTCCATGTAAATAATCAGGACTTTTAGCGTGTATAGAGCCAGCATATCTCCACCAGACTCCATGTAAATAATCAGGACTTTTAGTGTGTATAGAGCCAGCATATCTCCACCAGACTCCATGTAAATAATCAGGACTTTTAGCGTTATAGAGCCAGCATATCTCCACCAGACTCCATGTAAATAATCAGGACTTTTAGTGTGTATAGAGCCAGCATATCTCCACCAGACTCCATGTAAATAATCAGGACTTTTAGCGTGTATAGAGCCAGCATATCTCCACCAGACTCCATGTAAATAATCAGGACTTTTAGCGTGTATAGAGCCAGCATATTTCCACCAGACTGCATGTAAATAATCATATATACACGCTAAAAGTAGTGATTATTTACATGGAGTCTGGTGGAGTTTGGTGATGGGGATTTCGGGGCACACCGTGATTAAGAGCACTTTCACAATGATTTCTAGTCCAAACTTATAGCACCAGGAAAAGGAATAAATAATTAAGGACAGATTGGAAAAGAGTCCAGATCACAATGACATTTAGTTTCAAAGGGAATCTTTAACAAAGAAAAAAAAACAGCAGCTACTCAGAGAAACTTAAACTAAACAGCAGAACAATCCAAAGAACAGCGAGGAACATTTTTTATTTGAAGATTTAGTGTTTTCAGAAAGCATCGACTCAAATGTTTGTCACAGAGTTAGTTAACGAGCTGGTGGCAGCTGATTGGATGGACAGCAGGATACACACTGTAGAGAGGGGAAGTGCCACCCCTTCCCGTGTCCACCACAGGACTTTATTTCAGAAGAAAACTGTCCGGTAGTGAATGGGGAGAGACGAGTAATGTTTAGATTTACGTTTTTCAAAAAGTTTCTTTATCAGAAATTTTGGTTTTCTTTCAACCGAATTGTTCAAAGAAAGTAACGTGGATGGTTCCCTACAATGCTCTTCATCAATAAATGATCAGTTCACTACTTTCATTGAATTTGGGTGTTTTATTCGATTTTATAGCATTTGGAGAGAATTTTTTTTATAAAAGAACGTTGAAAAAAAAAAAGATAAAATTGTTTGGAAAAAGCTTAAAAAACGTGGCGTAATAAAAAGCTGAAAAAACATCCCAAAAAAAGCGCAGAAAGAAATGGCAAAAGTGACAAAAAACTTGGACAAAAAAGTGACAAAAGTGTGAGAAAAAAAAAGATGTTTTGATTTCAAATTTCGACCTAGAAAAACTTAAAGTTGCTCGGTCGACAGGACGACACCACGAGGGTTAACAGACATTTGTGAAATGAAATCAATAACAATGTTGAGTTTCTTAATGTAAGAAATGACACATTCAAGTTCCTAATTTAAAGTTATTTTCAGACTTTCAGCTTAATTTAGCTGTAGGAAAATACTGCAAGATCCAGCATTTAGTATTCTGAGCTGATAAATCACTTTGAAATGTTTTTTACAGTTACTGCTACTGTCTGTGTTTAACGTCCAGGTGGAGAACAACAGGGGGCCCAGGATTGAACCCTGTGGGACGCCCCATTTCGAGGATTGAACCCTGTGGGACGTCCCGTGTCCAGGATTGAACCCTGTGGGACGTCCCGTGTCTGGTGACTGAACAGGCTTTGCTTTAATATCCAGCTCTCTTTCTGTGACAGACTTCTAAAGACTGAGGCTCCATCTACACGGCTACGTTTCCATGTTTAAGCGGCGTATCACATGACCGTTCACACACACTGAGGTCTGTAAGCATCAGAGACAGAGAGACAGGCAGACAGAGAGAGAGAGACAGACAGACAGAGAGAGAAAGAGACAGACAGCTGTTACTGAAAGGTCTGTAAGCTACCTAACCGATAAGACCGACTGACATGCGTACTCGTTTCCAAATGTCTCAGTTTGTGTCCGTCAGAGGCGATTTCTTTAACACTGCAAGGGAAGCTCGGCTTCCCCTAAAATGTCAAAAAATGAATGGTCAAATATGTGCTATTGTGTTAACATTTTATTGACCAAAAATGCGTTAGAACACGTTCATCTCGACGACGAGTTTGTTCAGAATCAGCTACATATAGCAGGTTGACTGACTCATACGTTCCTGTAGCGTCTCAGTGTATTTCCCTGTTGAAGCCTGGTGTCCGTGGACTTCAACGGGGCTGCTTTGAGCAGTGTTTTTAAGTGCTTTGAACCTAGACGATCATTGGATAAATGCTGCGATTATGTCCCGCTCACAGACGCTCAGCGTCTCTGGGGGTGAATGGAGGAGTGGGATGGCCTGGACTCCGGGCGTCTGCGTGATGATTGGAGGGTCTGTCGAAAGACTTGATTGACAGCGATTTTTTACTATAAAAAGTCGCTGAGGCTATTCGAGCTCAGACAGTCCTACTTAGCGGATTTTGCAAGTTTAGCTGAAAGACAAATTGCTGCAACCTATTTCTTGGTATTTGCTTGGCGAAATTGCTAGCCAATTGCTTATTTACCTGTAATTAACGGAATAAAGACATTTAGTTTCACTGTAGTTTCTACCAGCGTAATGGCTGCCGACATCAACAGAAGCTTTTCCAAAACTTCAGAATTCAGGCTAGTTCTGTTTTGCCCTAAAGGTTTACTCTGCCATTTACTGGTCAATGTCGCCGCCTAGTGGTGAGGAGTGCAAATGACATTTACACTAGAGACTAGAGACTATCTTTCCTAACTTTGACTGCATACAGTATAAGCATCTTAAGTTAAGATACTTATTTTTGTAACATAGGAAAGCTGTGTGATTACTTGGTGTTCGTTAAAGGTCCCATGAAATGCTGCTTTTTGGATGCTTTTATATAGGCCTTAGTGGTCCCCTAATACTGTATCTGAAGTCTCTTTTATATAGACCTTAGTGGTCCCCAGTATTTACTATTTAGTGGTCTCTTTTATATAGATCTTAGTGGTCCCCTAATACTGTATCTGAAGTCTCTTTCCCGAAATTCAGCCTTGGTGCAGAATTACAGCCACTAGAGCCAGTCCCACAATGAGCTTTCCTTAGGATGTGCCATTTCTGTGTCTGTAGCTTTAAATTGAGCTTTCATTTTCTCAAAGGCAGAGCAGGATACCCAGGGCTCGGTTTACACCTATCACCATTTCTAGCCGCTGGGGGACCATAGGCAGGCTGGGGGAATTCATATTAATGTTAAAAAACCTCATAAAGTGACATTTTCATAATCATGGGACCTTTAAAGACATGGAGTTGGACAATGCAATGCCTCAGCTTTAAAAAAAAATTCTCATTAGTGGCAACAATTGGAGCTACATCTGCAGGTGTAGAATAGAGCTTCTCCTGTTTAAAGCAGCTCGAGTCCTACACCCCTAACACAATGGGCCAACAAGGCCGTTTCAGCAGCCTAGCTCTGCCGGCCAATGAGAGGACACTGGTCAAGTCACTGGAAAAACGTCTAGGGCATTTTCTTGAAAAGGGAACGTAGGGCAGAATTTACATATAAATAAATGGACAATTTTTATGATGTCTAAAAATGAGCTTCCTCTCTTTGAAAGTCCAGCAACCGCCACACAGCCAGCAGTAGTGTGGACGCCAGGTTTAAAACGAAGCAAAAGGTATTCATTTTTAAACCAGAAAGTAGCAGTGTAGATGGAGCCTGAAAGACTCGTAGTCAAACCTCTGTGTGTGTCCATCAACCAGCAGGCGTGCTGCGTTTAAGTCCTGTGGGAAAAACTAACGTTGACGCTTAAAATACTGCTCACCAAATCAAACCAAACACTCAGATTTGTGTAAATGTGTCACCTTTATGTTCTCAAGTAGAAAAATCATCTGTAGAGCTGGGCAATATATCGATATTATATCGATATCGTGATATGAGACTACATATTGTCTTAGATTTTGGATATCTTAATATCGTGATATGACAAATGTCTTTTCCTGGTTTTAAAGGCTGCATTACAGTTAAGTGATGTCATTTTCTGCACTTATCAGACTGGTCTAGCTGTTCTGTTTCTATTACCTTTCCCCACTTAGTCATTATATCCACATTACTGATGATTATTTATCAAAAATGTCATTGTGTTAATATTTTATGAAAGCACCAATCAGTCAACACTACAATATCGTTGCGGTATCGATATCGAGGTATTTGGTCCAAAATATGGTGATATTTGATTTTCTCCATATCGCCCAGCTCTAATCATCTAATCATTTTTCTGAAGAATAACGTCGCTCAGATTTCCCACAGGACCTGAACGCAGCAGCTTCAGTTTGAGCATTTTTTTCTTCCAACACAAAGTGGACGTTGGTCAGTGGAGGGAGGAGGACGAGGCGTCTGATTGATGGACGGCCATGCCGGGGGGCGGCTGGGCGGAGCTCGGACCCGACCCCCCGGGGTTGCCGCCGAGGCTCATAGGAGCGGGTGGGCGGGGGTTGAGGCGGGGGGGCAGCGGGTTGGAGGGGCGGATGAGCGGCGGCGGCTGGTGCAGCGTGGGCCGCGGCTGCAGGAAGCGAGCCTGCTGTTGGAGAGGCGGGGGCTGGCGGTGCAGGGAGGGCGTGGCCGGCAGGGAGGGCCGCAGCAACGGGGGGGGCTGGTGGAGGGAGGAGGAGGAGGACGACGAGGCGCTGGATGTCATGGCAACCTGAGCCGAAGAAGACGAGGCAGCGGGAGACGCACCTGACGAGGTCACCTGACCCTGCAGAGAAGAGAAGGGGCATAAATAATGTCACTCAGCAGTGTGTGTGTGTGTGTGTGTGTGTGTGTGTGTGCGTGCGTGCGTGCGTGCGTGTGTGGGAATGGTCACGTGGTTCCTCTCGTCAGTCCGTGTGTTGTTCATGAACGAAAAGATGACCTCAACGGGAGCATGTGTGTCCGGTAGACACATGGCGAACTGACAAAAGAGACCTACAGTTTTGAGCGGAATCTCCCTGCTTTTGAAATGCGCGAACATTTCCCCCCAGCGCTCGTCCGCTGACTTTCCAGCGGACCTGGAGGGGCTGGTTAACACGAGATGGAGAAGAAGAGGCGTTGCGACAATGTTTACAGATGTACATTACATTGTAACGCTGGCTGCACAGATTATGCAGACGCAGACCGCTACGATTGACTGACACACACACACGTTGTTAAAATCATACGCTGGGCGCTTTATTAGTCTTTCTACATGGGATTAGTCAATGATCGGGCTATAATAAGACCACTGCGGCTATGTAATCACTGACAACCAGGACAATTTCATAATGGTTGGTGTCAGAATCGGGATTGTCCCGGTCAAACCGGGACGTCTGGTCACCCTAGGCTACGGCGTAGAGTCCGTATTTACACGTATCAACATAGAACCATAACTCAAGACTAGCACGCTGCAGCTTTTACACAACAACTGAACGCGCTGCCAAAAACGGTCCAGGTAAAACGCTAGAATTGAAGCCAGAATTTCTGTTGTGTGAGTAGTCAACATAAATAATACTTTTTTGACATGTTTGGGTTACAGCGCGGATGGCGATCCGAACGTCCTGTACCAAACGGCATCCGGCATTCACCTTTTGAACTTCCCTGCAAAGATAAAACACCAGCTGGGAGCGAGGGAATGCATGCATTGTTGGAACCCATCATTAGCTTGTGTTTCCCTAGGGAACATTTAAAATGGTGCACCTTTGTGAGAGCAGGTGGTGTGAAAAGGAATTGCTTCCTTGACAAGGAGACGCGCATTCAGACACATTCAGTTCATCATTTGAGAAAACTGGAAACGCAACCGGTAGGGAAATGCTTCGAGTTGTTAAGTGTTTTTTGTGTTGAGATTTGAGAGCGATTGTCTGATTGGATAATGCTATTTGGGAAACAGTGATTGATGGCAATCTAATAGATACTTGATTCCTTTCATATTGTATTGGAAATGTATAGTTTTCAGTTAATAGATTAATGCCATAATGTTGGTGAAACTTGAGCCTATCTGTGTCTGTCTGACTTTGCTGGGAGAAGTTTCTCCTTAGAATTAGTTCATTCCAATTGCTATTCATAATGTGGTTACAATAAAATGACATATTTAATTTGAGAATGTCCTTACTTAAAGTAATGCATTTTTACTTTTGTGTTTTTGCCTTTTAAAAGGTTATCAACCTATTAGTAATTCTTCTGCTGCTTGTACCTACGAACTGAAATCCATCTGAAACAAACTAAAGTGGAATAAAATAAAGGAGAAGTCCGAAGATATTTGAGTTGTCCCGTGCGTCCTTCGGTCCTTGAAAAGGCCTTTTTCAAGTTTGGGCAGAGAGCCGAAGTGTGAACCGTCCATAACTTGACAGGGACGAATCCAC
Organism: Perca fluviatilis; assembly: GCF_010015445.1. Taxonomy (NCBI): domain Eukaryota; kingdom Metazoa; phylum Chordata; class Actinopteri; order Perciformes; family Percidae; genus Perca; species Perca fluviatilis. The sequence goes on along the minus strand of NC_053112.1, from coordinate 4,513,979 downwards.
GTGCCGTTTAAAGCCCTCAAAATAACGCGCGATATAAAAGACTTTGCAGGTCTCACCTCTTCGTCCTCTTCGTCAGTGCTCTTCCCTGACGGCGTGGCGGAGTTGGTCTTCCCCTCCTCTCCAGAGGTGGCGCTGTCCCCGTTGGGCGCCCGCGTGCCCTGCTCCGCCTCCCACTCCTGCAGCACCTCGTCCAGGTTGAACCGCCGCCGGTAGTTGACGAAGAAGTTCTTCACCTGGCCCAGCGTCTTGTTCCCGATCACGTCGGCGATCGCCTGGAAGTCCTTGCCGTACTTCCTCACACCTGAAGAAGAACATCACAGACGGTTTAACCCTTGTGTTGTCTTCCCGTCAACCTTGAAATTATTTATTCTTTTGGGACGTTTTTTACGCCTGTTTTTCACAGTTTGTTTTTGCTTTTTCCAACATTTTAAACTGTTACATTTTTCTTCTACACATTTTCAGCGCTTACTTTGACGTCCAATATTTTCTGATATAAAACAAAAATTGAAAACGGGTCAATGTGACCCAAAGTCAACACAAGAAGCTGTGTGAAAAACAGACCAATCTAGCAGGAGCAATAAGAAGACTATGAGCTGAACAGACCGTATCCCTCATGTTCTTTCAGTCTAGCTTAACTGTTAACAAACGTAAACTGTAAACTGACCAGCCAGCATTGGTCATGTATTTTCAGTCTGGTTTAGTGTCCCTTTAAAGCTTAGTTGCCCGATTAAAGCGCACGTGTCAAACTCAAGGCCCCCTGGCAGTTTATTTATTTATTTTTTAAGATAATTTTTTGGGCATTTTTAGGCCTTGATTTGACAGGACAGATTAGACTTGAAAGGGGAGAGAGAGAGGGGAATGACATGCAGCAAATGGTCACAGGTTGGAATTGAACCAGCGGCTGCTGCGGCGAGGACCAAGCCTCTGTACATGGGGCGCACTCTCTACCAGGTTAACTATCCAGAAAAGAAAACTCCCCATCCAATATTAACCCTCATGTTATCGTCCCGTCGACCAAAAACTTTGTGTTTTTCTGGGTCGAAATTTCAACATTTTGTTGTTCTTTTTCTACCTGTTCTTGTCGATATTATTCAAATTTTTTTATCACTTTTTATAAAAAAAACATTTTCACTTTTTGTTTTTTGTCACTTTTTTCAACACGTTTTTTGTCTCCTTTGGCGATGTCTTTGATGTTTTTTTGGTCACTTTTTCCGAATTTTAACCGAGCAGACCTGTCCAAATGTTCTTTATAACTTGACATTTTCAGCGTGTAGCTGAAGAGAACGGAGTTTAATAGCTGAAACACACGGAGAGAGCGGGAGGAGAGGGATAACGGCTGACATCCAGCGCGTGATGTCAGATTTTATCCTGGAAACGTCCCTCCGTTGATCCAGACTCACCTTGAACAGCCAGGAGCTGCTCGTCGGTGGTCCAGCGGGCGTTCACCTTCTGGTTACACTGCAACACACGTATCACAGGCCTGGTTATTAACCTGCTCATTAGGACCGCCCTGATTAGTTAGATCATTATATTAGAGGACTCGGTGAGAGCATGTGTGTGTGTGAAAATGAGTGTGTCTGTGTGTGTGAGAGTGAAATAGTGTGTGTGTGTGTGTGTGTGTGTGTGTGTGTGTCCGTGTGTGTGTGTCTGGATCAGAGATGTACCTCAGCCAGTCTGAACTCCTCGATCCCCGCCTCAAGCGCGTTCTTCAGGCCGCTGTTCATCTGTTTGGCGTTCTGCACCTGAACAACGAGACACAAACCCTTCAGTCTGACGTCTTACAGGGAGGAAGAGGAAGAGTTAGACGTGGGGTATTTCTACGGACTAGAAGAAGAAGAAGAAAAAGGTAAACAATGGCAGAACTGGCAGCAGCTTTGACGTCAACACTTTGATCTGATTGGATGAGCTACTTGGTGGGATCGAGCCTTTCATTCACCATAACAGAACTCATCCTAACCCAGTGAGTTTACCAGAGAGACCTGCCTCACTCTGAGAGTCCTGGCAGCACGCTGTCCTCCAGCTCGTTCATGCTTCCTGTTTCCTCTTTGTCGTGCCGCTGGAAAATACACTCTACAGGATTTTAAGTGCACGCTGTGCACTTTTTTCAACAAGTTTTTTGTCTCCTTTGCCGATGTTTTTTTTGGTCACTTTTCCCGAATTGTTTTGTAGCTTTTTCCAACATTTGTCACTTTTTTCAACGTTCTTTTGTTTGTTCATTTCTGAAATAGAAAGTTTTTGACAACATGAGGGTTAACTGTTGACACAATCCAGTAACATGAGATATTTAAATTAGCTGACTCATGGTTACACCTCCAGAGACTGAACCTGGTCGCTGCCCTAGGAAAGATTTCGGGGTTTTAAGTGTACGCCATTGCGCGTCAGCGAGATCGACGTCATTTTGACGTCACATTGGCGCGCGACAGGTCGGCTGCGGCGACTGTAAAAAGGCCTTTAGAGGACGGGGATGGGGATGGGGATGAGGAAGTACCTGTCTCTTGAGGGACACCAGCTCCATGTCCAGCTGGCGTAGCAGCGTGTTGGCGGCCGAGGCGCTGCAGGACACGGCCACCACGTCCTCCTGGGTCAGGTACATGCCTTTGGGGGGGCGGCAGCGGGAGCGCTGGTGGTGCCGGTGCTGCAGGGTCTGATGCTCCCGCCGGCCCAACGCCACCTTAGAGCCCACCGCCGCCGCAGGCTCCACCGGATTCTGTGTGGGGGGGTGGGAAATAGATCTTATTCTGTTTCTGTGTATTTGGACATAAAGCAGGAAGGTGTTAAATGACGTTACAAACTGAGATTTCTAGTTTTCTGTGTGCAGTGCAGATATATAAAATGTGTTGAGTACTCCAGCCTGTTCTCAGGAATCATTCGTACATACAGTGCCTTGCGAAAGTATTCGGCCCCCTTGAACGTTTCGACCTTTTGCCACATTTCAGGCCTCAAACATAAAGATATAAAACTGTAATTTTTTGTGAAGAATCAACAACAAGTGGGTCCCAATTATGAAGTGGAACAAAATTCATTGGCTATTTCAAACTTTTTTAACAAATAAAAAACTGAAAAAGTGGGCGTGCAAAATTATTCAGCCCCTTTACTTATAGTGCAGCAAACTCTCTCCAGAAGTTCAGTGAGGATCTCTGAATGATCCAATGTTGACCTAAATGACTAATGATGATAAATAGAATCCAACTGTGTGTAATCAAGTCTCCGTATAAATGCACCTGCTCTGTGATAGTCTCAGAGGTCCGTGTAAAGCGCAGAGAGCATCATGAAGAACAAGGAACACACCAGGCAGGTCCGAGATACTGTTGTGGAGAAGTTTAAAGCCGGATTTGGATACAAAAAGATTTCCCAAGCTTTAAACATCCCAAGGAGCACTGTGCAAGCGATAATATTGAAATGGAAGGAGTATCAGACCACTACAAATCTGCAACGAACCGGCCATCCCTCTAAACTTTCAGCTCATACAATGAGAAGACTGATCAGAGATGCAGCCAAGAGGCCCATGATCACTCTGGATGAACTGCAGAGATCTACAGCTGAGGTGGGAGACTCTGTCCATAGGACAACAATCAGTCGTATACTGCACAAATCTGGCCTTTATGGAAGAGTGGCAAGAAGAAAGTCATTTCTTAAAGATATCCATAAAAGTGTGGTTTAAAGTTTGCCAAAAGCCACCTGGGAGACACACCAAACATGTGGAAGAAGGTGCTGTGGTCAGATGAAACCAAAATCGAACTTTTTGCCAACAATGCAAAACATTATGTTTGGCGAAAGCAACACAGCTCATCACCCTGAACACACCATCCCCACTGTCAAACATGGTGGTGGCAGCATCATGGTTTGGGCCTGCTTTTCTTCAGCAGGGACAGGGAAGATGTTTAAAATTGATGGGAAGATGGATGGAGCCAAATACAGGACCATTCTGGAAGAAAACCTGATGGAGTCTGCAAAAGACCTGAGACTGGGACGGAGATTTCTCTTCCAACAAGACAATGATCCAAAACATAAAGCAAAATCTACAATGGAATGGTTCACAAATAAACCTATCCAGGTGTTAGAATGGCCAAGTCAAAGTCCAGACCTGAATCCAATCGAGAATCTGTGGAAAGAACTGAAAACTGCTGTTCACAAACGCTCTCCATCCAACCTCACTGAGCTCGAGCTGTTTTGCAAGGAGGAATGGGCAAAAATGTCAGTCTCTCGATGTGCAAAACTGATAGAGACATACCCCAAGCCTTAACAGCTGTAATCGCAGCAAAAGGTGGCGCTACAAAGTATTAACTTAAGGGGGCTGAATAATTTTGCACCCAATATTTCAGTTTTTTATTTGTTTAAAAGGTTTGAAATATCCAATAAATTTCGTTCCACTTCATGATTGTGTCCCACTTGTTGTTGATTCTTCACAAAAAAATACAGTTTTATATCTTTATGTTTGAGGCCTGAAATGTGGCAAAAGGTCGAAAAGTTCAAGGGGGCCGAATACTTTCGCAAGGCACTGTATAGCTGTGAAAAGTTCAAGTTCAAGTTACTTTATTGTCCCCAATGGGGCAGTTTGTTGTGCAGCGGATAGTATAGTACAAATCACACACAATACAGAGACTGTCTACCTTGCAGGCATAGTTAAAAATAATAAAAAAACAGTAAAGAATCAATAATAATAGTAAGTCAATAAGTTATCTTTGGTTTTTTATAGCATTAAGAAGTAGAATGGCTGCAGGTACAAAAGAGTGTCCTGTTGGTTCTGAGTTTTGGGAGTTTAAAGCATGATAAATTCAGCCTGTAAGAGATGAGGACTATCTGACAGGATAGATTCAGCCTGGAAGAGATGAGGACTATCCGACAGGATAGATTCAGCCTGGAAGAGATGAGGACTATCTGACAGGATAGATTCAGCCTGTAAGGGATGAGGACTATAGGATACAGGATAGATTCAGCCTGTAAGAGATGAGGACTATCCGACAGGATAGATTCAGCCTGGAAGAGATGAGGACTATCTGACAGGATAGATTCAGCCTGGAAGAGATGAGGACTATCCGACAGGATAGATTCAGCCTGGAAGAGATGAGGACTATCTGACAGGATAGATTCAGCCTGGAAGAGATGAGGACTATAGGATACAGGATAGATTCAGCCTGTAAGAGATGAGGACTATCTGACAGGATAGATTCAGCCTGTAAGAGATGAGGACTATCTGACAGGATAGATTCAGCCTGTAAGGGATGAGGACTATAGGATACAGGATAGATTCAGCTTGTAAGAGATGAGGACTATAGGATACAGGATAGATTCGGCCTGTAAGAGATGAGGACTATCTGACAGGATAGATTCAGCCTGTAAGAGATGAGGACTATCTGACAGGATAGATTCAGCCTGTAAGAGATGAGGACTATCTGACAGGATAGATTCAGCCTGTAAGAGATGAGGACTATCCGACAGGATAGATTCAGCCTGTAAGAGATGAGGACTATCTGACAGGATAGATTCAGCCTGTAAGAGATGAGGACTATCCGACAGGATAGATTCAGCCTGTAAGAGATGAGGACTATAGGATACAGGATAGATTCAGCCTGTAAGGGATGAGGACTATAGGATACAGGATAGATTCAGCCTGTAAGAGATGAGGACTATCTGACAGGATAGATTCAGCCTGTAAGGGATGAGGACTATAGGATACAGGATAGATTCAGCCTGTAAGAGATGAGGACTATCTGACAGGATAGATTCAGCCTGTAAGAGATGAGGACTATCTGACAGGATAGATTCAGCCTGTCAGAGATGAGGACTATCTGACAGGATAGATTCAGCCTGTAAGAGATGAGGACTATCCGACAGGATAGATTCAGCCTGTAAGAGATGAGGACTATCCGACAGGATAGATTCAGCCTGTAAGAGATGAGGACTATCCGACAAGGATAGATTCAGCCTGTAAGAGATGAGGACTATCCGACAGGATAGATTCAGCCTGTAAGAGATGAGGACTATCCGACAGGATAGATTCAGCCTGTAAGAGATGAGGACTATCCGACAGGATAGATTCAGCCTGTAAGAGATGAGGACTATCTGACAGGATAGATTCAGCCTGTAAGAGATGAGGACTATCTGACAGGATAGATTCAGCCTGTCAGAGATGAGGACTATCTGACAGGATAGATTCAGCCTGTAAGAGATGAGGACTATCCGACAGGATAGATTCAGCTGTAAGAGATGAGGACTATCTGACAGGATAGATTCAGCCTGTAAGAGATGAGGACTATCCACAGGATAGATTCAGCCTGTAAGAGATGAGGACTATCCGACAGTATAGATTCAGCTGTAAGAGATGAGGACTATCCGACAGGATAGATTCAGCCTGTAAGAGATGAGGACTATCCGACAGGATAGATTCAGCCTGTAAGAGATGAGGACTATCCGACAGGATAGATTCAGCCTGTAAGAGATGAGGACTATCCGACAGGATAGATTCAGCCTGTAAGAGATGAGGACTATCCGACAGGATAGATTCAGCCTGTAAGAGATGAGGACTATCCGACAGGATAGATTCAGCCTGTAAGAGATGAGGACTATCCGACAGGATAGATTCAGCCTGTAAGAGATGAGGACTATCTGACAGGATAGATTCAGCCTGTAAGAGATGAGGACTATCTGACAGGATAGATTCAGCCTGTAAGAGATGAGGACTATCTGACAGGATAGCTTCATGGTGGTATTTATTACTGTCAGTAGCACGTTGACTGCTGCTGTATACGAGCGTAAACATCCTCGTAGGGAGGAGGTTGGGGGGGGAGCATTGTTCCGTGAAGAGAAACTGGTGGCGAGGACATGTAGCGAGCGATGCTGAGAAGCGGGGCGATCCCGGCCTATATGGACACGTACCTCTTTCTTGGTTTCCTTGTTGGGGTCGTAGTCGCTGTCGTTGGCTTCGATCGGATTGGCCTCCTCCATCTCCTCGTCACTACGGCAACAACAACGTGATGTCACACCAAAAGACGAAACGCACAGAAACACAGAAACCCAGTCTTAAAAAAAACACATTTATTACCTGATGATTATAGATTATATTTTCCTAAAGTCATGTGACGACACCGTCTCTGGTTAAGTCTCATACGCACGAACTGCAGATAGCGTCTGAGAGTCCGCCAGAGCCGCCAGACGCTCGTTTCTCATCGATTCGGTCCAGTTATTTCTGTTGTTATGAGCGTGAGGCTCTGCAGACTGATCAGCAGTGAGCCGTACTAAGGATGTTAACGATGGTTACTGAACCGGTGTGCGTGCGCACGCGCACACCGGTCGTCCTGGTTGTGTGTGTATGTGTGTACCTGTCGTCCTGGTTGTTTGTTTGTGTGTGTGTGTGTGTGTGTGTGTGTGTGTGTGTGTGTGTGTGTGTGTGTGTGTGTGTGTGTGTGTACCTGTCGTCCTGGTTACTCCTGTTGGCCAGTTTCCGAGCCTGGCGGTCCATCAGACTGGTTCTGGAGCGAGTCTTCTTCCAGGAGTAGTAGTACTTCACCAGACTGGAGATGGATTTATCTGGTAACTAAGGGAGACAGTTACACTTTAATCTATGCGACAGTAAGTCTCGTGGTTATGACCCAATCATTAGGCTATTGTTATAAAGCGTCTGCTACGGAGCCATAACGTGAGGTACAAGGTAATGGAGCCTTTTATACATTGTCGTGTTTCTTTAGAAATAAACAACGGACAAATAGAGTCTTTAAACTCTTCAGATGTAAAGTTATTCTCTGTCAAGTGACGTCAGAATGAATGGGAGTCAATGGGATGCTAACGGGAGGTGATGGCTTGGTAGCATCAAAATGGCGCCATAGGAGGTTCGAGTTCTGAAGTGAAGCTTACCCCCTTGGCTGTAAAGCAGTCTGTCCCATGTGGTGCGCTGTAAAGCAGTATGTCCCATGTGGTGTGCTGTAAAGCAGTGTGTCCCATGTGTGTGCTGTAAAGCAGTGCCCCCCCCATGTGTGTTTACCATCTGCTGGATGCGGTGGAAGCTCTTCCCGTGGAAGCTGAAGGCCTGCTCAAACAGGACCTTGTCCTCCACCGTCCACTCGTCTGGGAACGGTGTGAAGTTCGGCAGGTCGGCCAGAGACTTGTCGATGTTGTGTTTGTGCCAGAAGAGCATGCCGAGGGCCTGCACACGCACACACACGCACACACAGACACGCACACACAGACACGCACAGAGACACACGCACGCACACACGGACAGACACACACACGCACGCACACACAAACACACGGACAGACACACACAGAGAGAGACACACACACACACACAGACACGCACTCACAGAGACAGACACACACACGGACAGACACAGAGACACACACAGACACAAACACACACACACAGGAGTGTGAAGTTCAAAATAAGCTTCTTTATCATATTTTTCTGAAACTTTAACGCAATGAGAAAACAGTTTTGTCTCAGTAGACTGGCGTAAGGTGTTCATATTCTCACCGCACATTCTCTCTCTCTCTCTCTCTCTCTTTTTTTTCTCTCTCTCATTCATATATATATATATATATATATATATATATATATATATATATATATATATATATATATATATATATATATATATATATATATATATATATATACCTTTCGCCCCTTTGAACTTTTCGACCTTTTGCCACATTTCAGGCCTCAAACATAAAGATATAAAACTGTATTTTTGCTGAAGAAACAACAACAAGTGGGACACAATCATGAAGTGGAACGAAATTTATTGGATATTTCAAACCTTTTAAACAAATAAAAACTGAAATATTGGTGCGCAAAATTATTCAGCCCCCTTAAGTTGACCGGTACCTTTTGCTGCGATTACAGCTGTAAGTCGCTTGGGGTATGTCTCTATCAGTTTTGCACACCGAGACTGACATTTTTGCCCATTCCTCCTTGCAAAACAGCTCGAGCTCAGTGAGGTTGGATGGAGAGCGTTTGTGAACAGCAGTTTTCAGTTCTTTCCACAGATTTTCGATTGGATTCAGGTCTGGACTTTGACTTGGCCATTCTAACACCTGGATATGTTTATTTGTGAACCATTCCATTGTAGATTTTGCTTTATGTTTTGGATCATTGTCTTGTTGGAAGACAAACTCCGTCCCAGTCTCAGGTCTTTTGCAGACTCCATCAGGTTTTCTTCCAGAATGGTCCTTTATTTGGCTCCATCCATCTTCCCATCAATTTTAACCATCTTCCCTGTCCCTGCTGAAGAAAAGCAGGCCCAAACCATGATGCTGCCACCACCATGTTTGACAGTGGGGATGGTGTGTTCAGGGTGATGAGCTGTGTTGCTTTTACGCCAAACATAACGTTTTGCATTGTTGCCCAAAAGTTCGATTTTGGTTTCATCTGACCACAGCACCTTCTTCCATGTTTGGTGTGTCTCCCAGGTGGCTTTTGGCAAACTTTAAAGCCACTTTTTATGGATATCTTTAAGAAATGGCTTTCTTCTTGCCACTCTTCCATAAAGGCCAGATTTGTGCAGTATACGACTGATTGTTGTCCTATGGACAGAGTCTCCCACCTCAGCTGTAGATCTCTGCAGTTCATCCAGAGTGATCATGGGCCTCTTGACTGCATCTCTGATCAGTCTTCTCATTGTATGAGCTGAAAGTTTAGAGGGACGGCCGCGGTCGTAGATTTGTAGTGGTCTGATACTCCTTCCATTTCAATATTATCGCTTGCACAGTGCTCCTTGGGATGTTTAAAGCTTGGGAAATCTTTTTGTATCCAAATCCGGCTTTAAAATTCTCCACAACAGTATCTCGGACCTGCCTGGTGTGTTCCTTGTTCTTCATGATGCTCTCTGCGCCTTTTACACCAAACCTCTGAGACCATCACAGAGCAGGTGCACTATACGTATAACTGTGATTTACACACAGCTGGATTCTATTTATCATCATTAGTCATTTAGGTCAACATTGGATCATTCAGAGATCCTCACTGAACTTCTGGAGAGAGTTTGCTGCACTGAAAGTAAAGGGGCTGAATAATTTTGCACGCCCACTTTTTCAGTTTTTTATTTGTTAAAAAAGTTTGAAATAGCCAATGAATTTCGTTCCACTTCATAATTGGGACCCACTTGTTGTTGATTCTTCACAAAAAATTACAGTTTTATATCTTTATGTTTGAGGCCTGAAATGTGGCAAAAGGTCGAAACGTTCAAGGGGGCCGAATACTTTTGCAAGGCACTGTATATATACATATATATATACATATATACATATATATATATACATATATATATATACATATATATACATACATACATACATACATACATACATACATACATACATACATACATACATACATACATACATACATACATAGATAGATAGATAGATAGATAGATAGATAGATAGAACAGTACACATGGTGTTTGTGTTCATACATCCAGCTGTGGTTAAACACTCAAATGTAAAGCTACATGTTAGTACCCTGGACATCCAGAGTTCTCACCAGAGCACAATTGTAATTAGCTCAGCGAGTCCCTCTGGCATGGAGTCATGATGCTCATTAACTATGCCCTTGGAGCCGAGCTGCACCAATCACATCGCTGTATCTGATCTAGGCGGGCCAGAGGCGAGCTAAACATTTCAAATGCTTGCTGGGTGCTGCCATTCGAGTTGGGCCATTTTCATTACTCAATACCAGACCATAATCTTTCAGATGTGGGTCTGGGTTTCCATGGTAACCTGTTAGTGTACGAAGGCCGAGACATAGAACGGACTCACCTGCTCCACGTTGTATCCATGTTTCTCTTTGGCTAGAGCGATGTATTCATCCACTGTGGAGGAAAACACACAGACAGACAGACAGACACATACACACAGAGACAGAGACACACACACACACACACACACACACACACACACACACACACACACACACACACACACACACACACACACACACACACACACAGTGTCAGTCTGGAGGACCTGTTAGAGCAGTGTTTCTCAAATGAGGGTACGTGTCCCCCCTAGGACAGGGCTCTAGAGTGCGACCAGTTTGGTCGCACTCTAGATGTGTAAGGGTGCGACTAAGATTTTTCCCAGGTCGCACCGGTGCACCTAACGTCCTCGCATCCGCTGCCTCTCCACGAACGAAGCAATGCCGTTTATATGGCTATGGTTAATGTTGCGTTACATGACCTATCCCCCCCCCCCTTCACTCACACACGGCAACATGAAGAGACACAGCGCCGCCGGTCCAAACTCCTGACATTTGTCTACAGTTTTAATTGTTATTAACACAGCTGTATATTGTTAAGTATGAGAGGAACCCTGTATTGGTACCAGTGTTTCCGCTGGTAACTCTGTTACTGCGGCCGCCACGGCGAAAAACACATTAGAAGTTATTAAATGCAACTAACTTCAGTTCATTGAGTAATAGCGTGTAAGACGGAGCATGCTGGATCATAGTTCATAAAAATGCAGCGCAGTGACGATACAGACATTTCATAGTCTACACAAGACGGGTGTTGTTAGAATATATTTGTGAGAGTAAAGTAACAGGTTTGTAGAGTTCATGATGCTGACCTCGTTGCCTCGTTTCACAGGGTTATGAGAGGCCATCTGGTTTTACAGTGATTAGACATTATAAAGGGAGTGTGAGATATTGCCTGGAAAAAAAAGGTCTTCTCTGATCAGGGGGGGGGAACGAGGCAACAATGGTCAGTGTTTTGCAAGCGCGTGAGTATGGAAAATGACGTGGCTCTCAGGAAAACTCCTTAAGTTTGCAGGAGATAAAAAAACACAGAGGTTCAAATTCAACAATAGCAGCTTGTCTTTATGAGCTGAGAATGAGAAGTCGAGGTCATGTTTTCATGCAGTGTGTTACATATCGTTAGCCGGCTGGAGCCAGAAGATCGGGACTACATCCAACTGATAACAGCATCACGGATGGAGCAGAGAGAATGGATAAAGAGTGAGGGTTCTGGGTTAGCCGGCATCAGATGCCAGGGGAAACTCTGTCTGTCTGCTAGGTTTTAGCGATAGGCTGTTTTGTCTTGAAGTAATCTGATACTTGTGCACTTGTGTCTATTGTATTTTGCAATATCATTCACTAAAGCTCGTTATTAACTTTAACTGGACTAATCTTGAGTTGTATTTTGAATCCTGAGTCTATTTCTCTGATCTACCAGGAAACGAACACTATTCAGAGTGTAGTGACCATAGAATTGGAGTCAGATTACGTCTGGCCTTTTTAGGGCCAGACCGGTCATCGGTCACATTTTAGACTAAATTCTTACAGTGTAACGCCGCTGACCCGCCAAAGCGCATTCGACCCGTGCTGGACCCATTCATAATGAGTCAGCCGCATACGCTTCAGTCCATCGTACTCCCCCTCTCTCCCTCTGTCTCCCTAGGTCTTTCGGTCTGTATTTTTTTATTTATTTTTTTTAGATTTTGGCCTTTATTTTGAAAAGCGGCGGAAGGAAAGCTGAACACATGAAAGGGGAGAGAGAGGGTGGAATGACATGCAGGAAAGGGCCACAGGTCGGAGTCGAACCTCTATATATACCAACTGAGCTATCCGGGCGTCCTCTTTCTCTTTTAATCAGTCTGTTA